>NW_015267576.1:0-402 GCF_001447785.1 Gekko japonicus
TGGAGCTTCTTCTCATGGTGAAGGTTGCTTCTGCACTATGATTCTTTGGCAATGCAGAACAGGGATCCTTCTGCAATCAGCTGCAAAAGACCTTAACTTAGCATTAATATTTCCCATAAAGGAAATTCAGCCATGCTTGTGCCCACAGGCAAAATCCCACAATTATCTTTTCTTGGAACCCAACAACAAATTCCATGCAGCTAAAGGACTGCGACCCTTCCTTTAAATTTTGTTACTTCCCTGGTTTGTTTCACAGTGCAGCTATGAACTGCTTCCCCTTCTTCATGCTGAACTGATGACTTCCGGTTAACTCACAGAGACCATGGCATTTCTGAAAGGACCCTTAGCCCCTGCCTTTTCCAAGTGTGCAGGAAGGCTTTCGTTACTGCTGCTGACTTCTTC
>NW_015267577.1:0-402 GCF_001447785.1 Gekko japonicus
TGCCTCATGCTGTGCACAGTTGTAAAGGATGTGTGCTGGGCAACCAACACCAAATTATTTTCTTTAATTCATTCTTTGAGGCATGCAAGATATTTTTGTTTCAGAGAAATTGATTCCTCCCAGATTAGTGGTCATGTTATCACTAGAAAATGCAACATACTTTGTAAGGAGGCTGTTGTCTTTTAATGCTTGTGTAGCACAGTCCATTATCATTTCCAGTTTTTCATTTGGTCTGCTATTCAGCTGTATCAATTTTGATTTCTTTCCATGAACTTTATTAAAATATTTTATCACAACAGAGAACAGTTTTTGGGACCCATAGTTGTTGCCATTTATGGAAACAAAAGACTAATTCACTTGAATTGCCATAGCAACAGGAAACCTTTTTTGCTATGTCTGAAT
>NW_015267578.1:0-402 GCF_001447785.1 Gekko japonicus
TGGGAATTTCCCCATATCTCTTTGGTCTTTATCATAGAGAATAGGGGGAAATCCTACAGTGTCACCTGGAAGTGACATCACATCCTTCCCCAAACTCCACATTCCCCAGGCACCACCCTCAGAATCTTCTCTTCTTTGCCAAGGCAGTGCTGGCAACCCGAAACCAAATCACGTGTAACTGTGGCCAGGTGATTCTACTCCAGGAATGGTTGCATTTGGTGTCTCAGTCTAAGGTGATACAAGGTACTCCATCCTAACCACAGCTGTGAGTTCTGAGGGACAAATACAAAATCCTTGTACTTGCCTTTAGTCCGCTCTGCATTGTCAGTATGTTATGCCCGCTACAGTTCATTCTGGCTAGTGCTCTGCTCACGTAACACACCTCAGTATATACTTTCCTTA
>NW_015267579.1:0-402 GCF_001447785.1 Gekko japonicus
GGGCTGATTCAGTATAAGGCAGCTTCACGAGTTCACGTGTTCCTCTCCTTTCCCCAGATGTGCTTCCCGACGTGATTCTGAGCGGAGTGCTGCAGGGCCTCTATGCCCCCGAGACGGGCTTCAGCCTGGATGCCAGGTTCACGGCAAGACCCAGCCTGGAGCTGCCAAGGGCCCTGCCGTCCCCTTGATGTCCCTTCCGCTCCTTTGGGACCGTTCTAGGAAAGAGATGAACCGAACCTGGGCACCTGCACCCTCGGCTTTACAGGAGAAAGGTGTGCGCATGCGACTCTTGCGCTATATACAGGCTGCTTCGTGTGTAGTGCAGAGGCAAAGACGGAAAATGGACCTTGTGGTTTTCAGAGGGAAGAGGGCACAGCACCACTTGGAAACACTGTGGGGGGG
>NW_015267580.1:0-402 GCF_001447785.1 Gekko japonicus
GACCTTTGTGTGTTCATTTGAGAGTTTGCCCATCACCATGACACTCAAAACTAGACAACTAACAACTTTCTTGTAAACCCCAATCACCATTTGATGTTTAGAGAAAGTCAACAGGAAGAGTGACACTGTTGAACCTGTCAGGATCTATGGAAATGTGGACTAAATATTTGATATTTTCTGTGCTGTAATACAGTAGGGATTACCTGGCTGGCGCAGGTTGCTGCCGATAGGATCAAAGAACACAGAATTCAAAGACTCCCAGTTACTTTACAGGATTCTTACAAGCTCGTCAGAACTATCAATCTGAGCTGCTTTCCCCCCCTCCCCATTTGGTAGCTGCTAGAATTTCCTTGAGCCTCTCTGGAAATCTCTGTAATGCCTGACTCTCTTGTTGTTGTTTTT
>NW_015267581.1:0-402 GCF_001447785.1 Gekko japonicus
TATACCATTCAGAATGATTCACCCTCACACTTTGCTTTCCTCCCTCAATGGTGGATCCAAAGCAGTTTACAACGTCATTTTCCCCGCCATCATTTCCATGACGGAAAACCATGTGTGCTGGTCATGCAGTGGGAAGTTGTGGTTATCCTAATGTGAGAGTAACCCATGTGCATACATGGGGAGGGGGAGGGAGACACCATGAGGTCAGACATGATGGTATGCAGGCAAGTTCAAGTAGGCATGAGGCCTTAAACAGCTTCCCATGATGGAAACAGGCCAGAGATTTAGGAGCATACGCCTAAGATGCAGCACATGTGAGCGTTCTCAAAGATATGCATGATTCACCCGACAAAGTAGAGAATATTTCCAAAGGGTGACAGATACTTGGTAGACTGTACATGT
>NW_015267582.1:0-402 GCF_001447785.1 Gekko japonicus
TAGAAGTGCCACTGGACTCAAACTTTGTTAGATACAGGAAGTAAAGCTGGCTCTCAAATAAATTACCCCTGAGGGAGATGAGATTCCCCTTTCGCTGGACAGGGAACCTCAGCATGTTCAAGACTGCTCTTTACACGTATAGGGCCCTTTCCCCCAGAACCCACACACGCATTAGTTTAGGAATGACGGGCCCTTAACAGGGTGCTTATTTGTCCTACTAGAATAAGCTTTCTCCCCTCGACTGACCCCCAAGCCCTAACTAAAAGCGGAATAAACTCCGGGCCACACTAACACTCTTATCCAGAGCCTCAATTCCCGCTGCATTTGGTAAGGCCACCCATGACTGGGTGTATACCCAGTAGGCTGGAAGCTTGACCCAGCCCTGGGGATACCAAGAGGCTG
>NW_015267583.1:0-402 GCF_001447785.1 Gekko japonicus
CGGGGGGGGGGGGGCATTTAAAAGGACCTTTCAGACCAAGTGACCAAAGTCAGTTTCTTGGCCCTCGAATGTGTGCCTCTGCAAGCAGAAAGCAGGACCTCCAACCTCCCTCTTCGCACTTGGATATGGCAGACATGAGCCACAAGTGAAGGAAGCTAAACCAGCAGGGCTCTAAAGCCAAACAAAGACTCTCTAGAGGTTGGCTCAGCCTCCTCCTGCGCCACCCAACAATGTTCTGAACTGGGCAAAGCATGGCAGCTGCAACAGCTGCTCCCCCCAAGTAATTTTCAATCAAGACAGGGACAGGATGCCCTTGACACCCTGTGCAAACAATGGGAATAAATATTACTAGTCTCCAACACGCCACTGGACTATACACTAACATGGCTAACCCATCTGGGA
>NW_015267584.1:0-402 GCF_001447785.1 Gekko japonicus
CTGCAACTTAACAGCACTTTCCACCCCCATCTCAGACACAGTTGTTTCTCAGTCAAATATTGGGAGGGGGACTGAAGTATTGGGAACAGGCTTTTAGAGATAAGATGAGTCAATAATGAAACTACGCTTCTCCACCTTATGCCTACTGTTTGGCAGACTGACAGAGAAGTAGGACTTCATGCTCTCTGTTCCTGATGAGCATTTAGTCGACAGATTTGTCTGCAGAACATTTACTAGCAAACAACATATTTGGGGAAGAAAAATAACAACATTGTTAAAAAATCTCTAGAGAGTTGGTTTCCCATAATTTGGAGAGCGCTCATGAAACATCATTGCATTTAGTCCTCTGCTGAGTGAAAGTGCAGACGGGCATCTATGACACATGCATCAAGTCCTTTATCC
>NW_015267585.1:0-402 GCF_001447785.1 Gekko japonicus
TGAGGTAGAAGCACCAAAATAATAAATGATGTTACGAAAGGACTAACAAACAAAGCTTGTCTTTACAGACTAAAATTTCACCATTGTGTAATGGAGATGCTATACACATACTCATCCAGTGAAAAGAAATCTTTACAGTGGTGTTGAGAGATGGTTACTTACTTGAAGAACTGATCCATTCCCAGTTTCATTCCATTTCTGCTAAAACGGACAGTGAAAGGTATGAGGCTTTCTACGTGGCAAGAAATCTGACCTGGCTGCAGATAATATCCCGGGGTTTTTTCAGGCATGGTTACTTTTGGAACATCTAGAATAAAATTAAATTTATTCTCCTTACAAATTTCATATGGTAGTACAGTAATTTCACCTCCATGATTCTAAGAGTCATGCTATATCAGACAT
>NW_015267586.1:0-402 GCF_001447785.1 Gekko japonicus
ACCATAAACGGGGCCAAAATAACCCCAAGTCCCAGGAACTTTGCAGCCAGTTAAGGTACATGTGATACGGCACATCTGCTCATCCCAAATTCAGAGTCTGCGTTCCTCTATTCTTGTGCTATTTACAATGAACTCAAAACACACAGAGAGAGATCACAGATGGGAGTGGGCAAACCAATGCTCAGCGAGACACGTCCCACACTGTTAGAGGCATCCCGAGGTCACGGAGCTGGAGGAGCAAACACAGGAAGGGGGAATCCCACGTGTGAATCTGCCCGTTTTCCATTCCCATTCATGCCGAGAATTCCTTTCCCAGAAGCCCTTCTGCTTTTCCCATTTTCTTTGCTCTGTTCTCTGCCGTCCGCGTAGAGGACAATGCAAGGAAACGGCATGGCCTCCCCC
>NW_015267587.1:0-402 GCF_001447785.1 Gekko japonicus
CCCTAATCGACTGCCTATGTTACCTTTAGGGTCAGGCCAGTCCTGTACCTCACAGAGCTACTGTGAAAACAAAACGGAGGAACACAGAACCATGTATGTCACCCTGAGCTTCTTGGAGGACGGGTGAAATTAAAACATTCTAAATACATAAATAGAATATATGCTTTATTCACACTTCAAGTGTATTGAGCCCGGTATTTTATAGAATTTTACACTGTACACAGTAACTAACATTGTGTTGCCCGATTCACAAGTAAATAACTATTTTCCTTCTCTTCCACCTCTGTATAGGCTCACAGTCAGCAGGACTTTAGAGCTTAAAAAACAACAACAGTGGTTAGAACAACATGTGAAACCAGATTCAGAATCAAACACATTTATCCCAGGGCCTTGGTTGTTGGG
>NW_015267588.1:0-402 GCF_001447785.1 Gekko japonicus
CTTTTCTCCTTTTTTACAAATAGAGTTCTATATCTCTTTCTCCTTCTTCTTACCTTCTTCCTTTTCCCTTGTCTCTTTTCACTTCTTATTATTTTCTCCCCTTGACTTGGGGCTTGTAAACATAATAGTTCTAAGTCCTCCTTTGCCTCCTGCAATTGATCAGTCGCTTCCGGATTCTTTTTAAATGCTTCCGGGTTTTCAGCTTTGTGTGTTTCAATAGGTGTTTCGTAGAAACTTGCGAAAGCT
The DNA here is from genome assembly GCF_001447785.1 of Gekko japonicus. NCBI lineage: Eukaryota > Metazoa > Chordata > Lepidosauria > Squamata > Gekkonidae > Gekko > Gekko japonicus. Next base: position 247 of record NW_015267588.1, read on the forward strand.
TGTTTTATCGCTTTTTGCATTCCTTCTTTTAATGTCTTTGATAATTCTTCTTTTAAAGTCTCCAAAAATTGGTTTACCGGCATATCTATTACTAACATATTTTCCTCTAGCACCTCCTCCGTCTCTTTCCCCCCCGTAGTCGCCATTTCCTACCGG
>NW_015267589.1:0-402 GCF_001447785.1 Gekko japonicus
TGGCTCACACTCACTCAGCTGAGAGGGACTACTGAGCCCAAGGGCAGATTGGGCATTTCTAGACTCCATAACACTCAGCCCTAAGAACGGTTTCCGATAAAGCCCTGTCGTGGCATGAGCAGGAAGACGACTTCCTTCCGCAGACTTCCTTTTTCAGCCAACATCTGACGTGCTCAAGACTTTGCCAGGACTGCCACTCCCCGAGTACTCGTTATTAACTTTATTTATGTCTTGCCGTTCTCCCCGACGGGCACCTAAAACAGCTTCCACCGTTCTCCTCTCCTCTGTTTCCCCCACACAAAAACCCCGTGAGGCAGGCCAGGCGGAGAGCACGTGACTGGCCAAAGGTCACCCAGCCGGCGTCCAGGGCAGGAGTGGGAATTTGAACCCGGCTCTCCCAGA
>NW_015267590.1:0-402 GCF_001447785.1 Gekko japonicus
GCCTGGGTCTCCTGAGGTGGAGGTGCTGCTGCTTACTCTGACTGCAGTAAAGTTCCCTAGTGCAAGGACACCTCTGCTCCGGAGTCTGAGACCCTGGGCATCCCCAGACAGAGGTGTTTGGAAAGAACAATGTTTAACAGTTCTATCATTCAGTTTTCCACTGGCATTCCTCTTCTTGGCTTCATCCATGATACTGTTCTTCCTGCTAACTGAATAGACTTAGAGCTCCACACATCTGCAGTCTTCTTCTTCTTAGCTGTCAATACCCATTTCCACTTCTTTTTTATCTCTTTTGCAGAATTAAGGTTTTTGTTGTCTTCCTGCTTGATGTTCCTACTGCTTCAAGTGATATGAGTATGTGTACTCTTCCTCGTAAGTATTCTTCATACACACATAAACAGA
>NW_015267591.1:0-402 GCF_001447785.1 Gekko japonicus
ATGGCTGTTCACTTAGAATTAGCTCAGGAATTACTCAACATAATAAACTTTTAAGAAATTCTAACATATGACATTTTTCTCAAAATTACCCATGAATGATGGATACTAGCCCACCACTCTTTCAGTTCTGCATAGGAGTTGGGAAATGTAGCAGAAACAACTGGTTCCCGCTCCATTGCAGCCACTTCTGTCAATGCAATGTCTTCGTTTTCATAAAAGTCACAGACCTGGAGTTCACCCCATCAGTCTTAAGAAACAACAACCCTGTTGCTCCAGGCCAACACGGCTACCCACCGAAATCACCCCTGAGAGAAGCTGAAGTGCAGCCTTAAAGAGGAGTCCTGGATTTTTCTTGAGGGAGTAGTCCATTAAGTACAAGTTTATTATTTTAAGAACATAAGA
>NW_015267592.1:0-402 GCF_001447785.1 Gekko japonicus
CGTGGCTGCTCACCTTGATCCGTCTCACTGAAAAGTGCTTCTCTTTGGCTTTTATGGTGCCATTTGCGTTTTAAAATAGGACTGGAATAAATCTTGCAACTGCTAGTGTAACTTTAAGATCCCTTCTACTCAATAAAAAGAGTATTACCCCAGACACAAATAATCCAGGCCAATCAGTTAAAAGGTGAATAATGTAATGCAGTCTAAGAACCTCGTAAAAGAGACATTCCAATAACGTGTGCTAGAGAATCAGTCAAACCAGAGGAGGAACGCAAATGGGTCCAATTTGAATTATTTTTCTCCTGTCAAGTCACAGCTGTTTTGTTTGTTTAATTTATATCCCACCCCCAAGGCAGGCTCAGGGCGGCTGGCATAGGGTGCGGTCAGACAGCATGCTGGGAG
>NW_015267593.1:0-402 GCF_001447785.1 Gekko japonicus
CTTTCTACAACAAATCTAGACACTCAGAAATACACTCAGGCCATCTTTAGAAATAGAAATGGAAGACTAAATGTTCTCTCATGTCAACAGCTCAGTAGGGAATTGTACAATTGTATACCTGGGTTACGGCTCAGTGGTAGAACATACACTTTGCATGCAATTGGGTCCACGTTCAGTCTCCAGCATGTCCAGTTTAAAGGATTTTCCAGAAGCAGGACCTGTGTGGTGGAGAGAGTCTGCCTGTCAAAAATATATGGTAGAATTCAACAGACCAATGGTCTGACTCAGTACATAGCAACTGTGTTTCTACTTCTGCTGCCTGTTGAAAAACAGCAAGTCAGGGAGCATGGCTCTAGCCTAGCCTTCTCCCTGATAGGCTAGCTTTGTTCCTTTGGGGGGGGG
>NW_015267594.1:0-402 GCF_001447785.1 Gekko japonicus
CGGGGCCAGAAACACGTGGGCGCCATCGTCAATCAGGCGCTACTTGCGGGTTTCCTCGGGGCAGGGCACATGCGCGGTTGGGGAGGGCTTGGAAAGGTTTGCTATAAAGCCCCAAGGTGAGGCCTTGGTGGGAGCATAGCTGGGTGTTTTCCCCCTTCTCTTTGTTGTGTGTTGGTTTGTAGGAGGTTTGTGGGCGTTATAATATGAGGTAAGTTGGTGTGTTTGGCAGCCTTTGGATGACTTTGTGGGGCAATTCTTAAATAACGCCCCCTTTCTCTCTCTTTTTTTAGGGAGTTGTTGGTGCTTGGCTGCTTGATCGGTGGTCTTTTTTGTTCTGAGTCTCTAGATTTCCCAGGTAATTAATCTTGCACTTTGCAATGTTTCCTCTAAGATGTGGAGTCT
>NW_015267595.1:0-402 GCF_001447785.1 Gekko japonicus
GGGCCTGCTCTCACTCCTAGCCCAGAGGAGAAGAAGAGGACTGAGGGTACCATCCAACTCCTTCCCTTCTCACATGGGGAAGGAAGGATCTCATGGGGGAACTGTAAGTATCAGGGGGAAAGGTTAGTGGGCCCTCCCTCTCACCGTTACCCAGACCAAAGGCAGCAATCCTATCAGCAATGTACAGCAGATACTGGCTCTAGACTCCTAGAATCAAAAGGATTCTGGGCTGCTGTGTGAGTATCCCAGTTGGAACTGCCTGCCATTGGCTGATCGGCAACACTACAAGGTAACTTGCTGCACCCGATGCACCTACACAGTTTCATTCTGAGTCATGAAATCAATGATTTACCACTCATTCCAGATGATATGTTTCTCTCACAGGCCTTGGGTGGCAGACCA
>NW_015267596.1:0-402 GCF_001447785.1 Gekko japonicus
TGTTTCCAGTGCAATGTTGTCACTTCCAGGTGACATCATCGTACCCGGGACGTCGTGCGACTCCCCCCCCCACCTCCCGGAATGCACCTCAAAGGCCACTGCCGGAAAAGGTAAGGGATCTGGCAACCCTAAAGGTACGCATCCCTTTAAAACTCAGCCCTAGCTCCTGAACCTCTTGCAATTCCCCCATGTATCCCTTTTTTAATGTACCCACATGAATGAGAAAAGCAAAGTATCCAACAGTCGTTAAGTACCTTGCTCAGTACCACTTTTGAACCTCTCAACCTTTGCTTTGTGTCCCGGTTCCGCAGCTCCAAAACGTAGCCCACACCCAGGGGTCCTGACAGCCGCCAACTCAACCAGAAGACCCCCAGATCGGGCAGCACCCACGCCGAGTCAGAA
>NW_015267597.1:0-402 GCF_001447785.1 Gekko japonicus
TTTATCTGTTCTCACCCGACTGCTCAGCAGTGTTCCATGCGGGACACAATTTGAATGGGCCCACGTTCAGGATGGCTTCTTCGAGTGTGCCTCCCCCTCACAGGGGTTACCCACCAGGGGCAGCTCCCGATTCAGTACATTCGGCAGGCCTTGCTGGTCAAGTGCTGTCTTTTGGCCTTGTTCCGAGTTGAAAGCGTGAACTTTCCTGGGGAGGGCCCTGAGATTGGGCCGAGGAGAGTGGGAGCCTCTGTAGGCCTGTTCCTGACTTGATTGCTCTGGCCTGCCCTGGCCCCAGTCCCCTTTCCAATGGTGGCCTGCTTCGCCCTCTCCAGAGCTGTTCTCGGGGCATCGGCCCTGATGCTTCTCTCAGGGTATGAGACCGGGGGGGGGGGGGGGGGGGGG
>NW_015267598.1:0-402 GCF_001447785.1 Gekko japonicus
AATACACCAGTTTCCCAGCACTGTGGCCAGGTATAATTCTCATCTCAAACAAGGCTAGCCAACTTTTTTCTGGGCAGCACTCTTGTGCCTTTAATGTGGCAACATGTAGCAGGCGAAGCATTCTGCGGGACTTCATTTTCATGCCGGAGAAAGCATGACCCATGAGTCTTCCTGACTACATAGCTGTGAAAGGCCCAGCAGCCTGGCCACAGTTCCTGGCACTGACAAGAGTGGCTTACGTCATTCTCCTTTTCCCCATTTTATGCTCACAACAACCCTATGAGGTAGGTTAGGCCGAGAGTGTGTAACTGGCCCAAAGCCACCCAAGAAGCCTCCATGGGGATTCAAAACTGGGTTTCCCCAATCCTAGTCCGAACCTTTAACCCAGGAGTGTCAAACATG
>NW_015267599.1:0-402 GCF_001447785.1 Gekko japonicus
GTCTGTGAAGGGAAGGAGATCCTCTCCTAGAACGAGTCTTTCCAAAAATGGGAGATGTATGACTCAGCAGAAAGGAACTTTAGGATCCAACCCATTGCCTCGCGCTTCTGATTCTGGAGCCTTGCCACCAACCATGCAGACATTAGCAAGGAGGAAGACGAAGAGGTGTATGAGAAAGGCAGGGAAGCAATGCATTTCAGAGAAGAGGCAGAAGAAACAGAGACACGGAGAATGATAGGAAGAGGGAGAAGGCTGAGCAAGGGATTAGGATCTTGGGGTGGATAGTGGAATTGGGGAAAAGAGAACCCTATAAATGTAAACACCGACACTGAAGCAAACCCAGGCTCAGAATTAAGGCATGAACCTGATAGGATTCACAGAGGCCCATTCTGCATCTAGCAT
>NW_015267600.1:0-402 GCF_001447785.1 Gekko japonicus
TTCATTTCCCATGCACCAGCCTTTTAGGCTAAGCGGTACCTTTCCTAACCTGGAAAATACAATCTATCTGGGCTTCAATTAGGGTGTTCTTAAATACCTTTCAAGCATATTTGGGGGGCGGGGGTTTGTGAATCTTCTGTGTTTTACTTTCAGCTTTCTTCTAACTAGTCCCCTCATTTTTTTCAAGTTCCCTTTTTTAAAATCAAATGTTACTGTTTTGGGCTTCAGAGGTAGCTTTCCATTGACAGGAATGCTGAACTTAATATTATTCTGGTCACTGTTCCCAGCTGGTGCAACAACATCTACTTCTTGCACCATGTCTTGAGCCCCAGTCAAAACCAAGCTGAAGATCACCGTTTGGCTCTCTGCCTAACTGTTCCAGTGCACAGTCATTTATAGTGT
>NW_015267601.1:0-402 GCF_001447785.1 Gekko japonicus
AGATCCAAGACTGCTGCAGGAAAACCCCAAAGATTTATACTTCACAGAACCAGTACAGTTCTGTGAGACACTTGCAAGTAACACAACAAAGGATACAGTTGTGTGTCTCGGGTTGGTTCACTGAACATCTCAGCACACAGGAGTCTGCTCAGGCTTGGGGTGAGGAAGGGTGGGATCAAAGGGAGTACAGGCCGTGGCCCTGCCTTCTCATGCAGCTGGGCTCGCTTGTTTGAGACATCTAGTGCTTTCTGCACTGTATCCATTTTCTGCTGGCATGTGATCATCTGGATTAGAGGTGGGTTGGTGGAAGGGGGGTCATACGCAAGAGGTTGAATTTATGTGAGAGGGTCAGACTAGGTGATCTCAGGGGTTATACTGATGTGGGAAAGGGTCAGACTAGAG
>NW_015267602.1:0-402 GCF_001447785.1 Gekko japonicus
TGATTTAGTTTTTCATTATATGCCTTGGAAGCCAATGATTGAGAAGCAAGATAAATAAATCCATAAAGATATATGGTATGGAAATCAGAAGGGCTTAACTTTGGCTGGATTATGGCCCAAGAGACACTATTAAATAGATCAGTTAACTTGCAAAGTTTACACTTGGAAATAACATTTTCATTACTGGAGCTTAAGAAGTGGGTTACTGCTGTTAATTGTTTGCAAACACGTAGTCAGAATTCACAGGTCTCCAAACACCCTTCAAATAGGCAGTGCAGGACTGGGAATAAGTTTGAGGACCTCAAGAATCTGATAACCTGAGTTTCCACAGAATTTCTACAGTTTGAGTGAAACTGTGAGACTTGTCAGGCCTCATGTTATTTATCCTTAACTGTCATGAAC
>NW_015267603.1:0-402 GCF_001447785.1 Gekko japonicus
GTGCTTTCCTTCTAGCCCAGCCTTAAGAACCTTCCTTAGCTTCCTCCTTAGCTTCCATCTCTCCTCTGCACTTTATACGTCAGCAGCTAGATTTGCTGACAAGTGACTCCAGGGCAGATTTATGCTGCAAGGATGTCTGTAGCTGGCAGAGGCAAAGTGCCTTCGACTCGTGCACTGCCTTTCCAGGAAGCAATGGTGTAGGAAAAGAGCCAGTGTTTCCCGATCCAGAGTAATTGCCTTGGAACACATGGTTTCAAATCCCCACTCCATAAAACTTACTGGGGAACACTGGGCCAGTCACTGTCTTGACCTAACCTACCATAAAAGGTTGCTAGACAAGAACATGAGAAGAGTCCTGCTGGACAAGTCCAAACATGGCACAGTGGGTATATCCCACTGTCT
>NW_015267604.1:0-402 GCF_001447785.1 Gekko japonicus
TTTTGCTGCAACACACTAACACGGCTGTCATTCTGCACTTGTACAGGAATGTAAAGTAGAAAATATTTTAGAGCTGCAGATGGTGGATTACAGGTTGGAACGTTCCTTCACATAAAGCACTAGGCAAATGGAAAGGTAGTGCAGTGGCACAGAAAGCTAGGGCGCTCTTTCCTTCCTTGTGCTAGTTTTTTTGCAGGGAGTTTTTAAGCATCCAGGGAGTGTTCCAAAATGCTCTAACTGGATTCTGAAGTGTTGCATTTCATTCTACCACCTTATTCTCTTGCTTAATGTGTAAATCAGGCCTAATGAGTGGCATTTCAGATGCACCATATCCTCTCTCCCTTACATGATATATCAAGTTCTCCCTTGGGGAAATGGGGTAATAGTCCCAACCACAAATTC
>NW_015267605.1:0-402 GCF_001447785.1 Gekko japonicus
CGACTGTGTGACTGAACAACAACATGTGCGACTGAACAACAACATATTTTAAGCATGGCTGACAATTTCCTGCATGAATTCTTCTGTTTCTTTATACAATGTCTGTGGTGTTTTACAATGCAGGAATTCCAGATGCCTGTCCCAAGGAATACAATTCCAACTGTGGAAGACAAGACAGGCCAATATTTCAGAGACAACTATGTTAATTGGTTAATGTAGTAATGGAATAAGACATTTGTGTCAAAGGAAGAGATGTTCCAACTCAGTATCTTGGAAATAAACCAACCTCAACAGCATGCTTTGACCAAGGAATAAGTCTTAATAGACTAGAGACGTTTTGTGTGAATGCTAGCGTGTCACCCCTGGCACGATGAGGTCACTTCTGGGTCATGCTGGAAGTGA
>NW_015267606.1:0-402 GCF_001447785.1 Gekko japonicus
AAGGACCTCATGTGGTGTTCTTGAGATCACCAGAACCTGTTGAACTAGACAAAACAATTACTATTAAATGGATTTGTGAACAAAGGCTTAAACTTGATTTTAAAGCCAATGCTTTTGAATCAGAATATTGCCACTCAGGGCATCACTGCATACATTAAACCACATCACATACTCCCTCTTCTTAACTTAAGTTATTTGGCCTTTCCTCTGGCAGGAAAACTCCATTCTGTGGCTTAATGAAAAAGAGATGATTCTTTTTAAGCATAACAAGAAGGAATATCCTGAACATCAGTCTTCTCTCTCCCAGCTAAAGAAAGGGTCATCAGAAAAACAAAGACCTTAGCAAAGCATATACCATATTTGCTTAGCTCTACTCTTAAGTATTTTCTTAATTATGGTTAG
>NW_015267607.1:0-402 GCF_001447785.1 Gekko japonicus
CTCTCCATCTAGGGCGATTGTGTATAACAGAAGGTTGTGGGCAGGCAGACTTGGGGTTTTTGCTAAGAGGAAGGTAAAACACTGCCTGAAGCCTCAGAAATTGTCATTCCTGTCCCCAAGGGCAGCCAGGAGGAACTTGGTATGCCTGACCCAGGCAGACAGGCTACTTCAGGAAGGGAGCAGCTGCCAGGTCAGGAGCTTAAGGACTTGGGAGTGGAATGCAGCTGGTGAAAAGTGGCCCTAGCAATGAGGTGTAAACAGGTGAAGGTGAGAAGCTGTGAACTACCCAGGCCGCAGGGTGATGGCTGATCTTTCGATTTCACAATGTGAAGGAACCAAGCCATTAAAATACAAGCTTCAAAGTTCTACTGTGCTTTCTTATCTCTGACAATGTAGAAAAAA
>NW_015267608.1:0-402 GCF_001447785.1 Gekko japonicus
CATAGAACTACTTTTTCCTTAGTTTATTTTAACCAAACCCTTCTCTAAACCTTCTTCCCCCTTCTTTCCCAAATGGTTTCTTTGTGCCTCAAGCCCTATAAGAGAAATGGGGTATTCAAGGGAAGTAATAGGGAAGGAAGGATGGAAGATGAGAGGGAAACTTACGGAATCAGTTTTGGATTGAAGGCAAGGCCCAACAGGAGCTCGTGAGCCAGGTGCTCACTGCCTGGCAACAAACGGCTTAACAAAACCATGGCAACACAGTGATGGAGTGAAGCATGCTGGCCATAATCCGGACAAGCATCTGCCTGCACAAGAAATAAAAACCTGTCAAAATGTTCTAAAATATGTCAAAATGTTGCATTCCAATGATGCAGGGATAGGAAGATAGATTCAGGTGGG
>NW_015267609.1:0-402 GCF_001447785.1 Gekko japonicus
AACCCAGCTTAGAGGGAACACTGCCCCCTGACTCCTCCCGCGTCATCAGAGGCTGCATGACAGAGAGAAGGTGCAAAGGCAGGAAATGCTTTACCTGTGGCATTTCCGCTTGCAGCACAAGGGGGAAGGGACAGAAATTGCTATCATAAGGTTGCTGGTGTTTTCTTTTTTTAAAATGGCTATTTCTCCTGTGCCGTTAAGGACACAGATAGGTGGAACAAGTGAGGCCTTTCCCAACCGGAGGAGTCAAAAGGTGGGGAAAAGCCTCACCAGCTATGGAAAAGCAAGGCCCCAAGGGCCAGAAAAGTGATTATCTAAACCGGGGGTCTTCATCCTTATTGAGCCAGTGGGCACCTTTGGCATTCTGAGATGCAGCGGCCGGTGCCGCAACAAAATGGCCAC
>NW_015267610.1:0-402 GCF_001447785.1 Gekko japonicus
GGAAAAGCTAAGCTAAAATAATTTAATAAAGTGGCACGAAGTCAAAATGATAGTTTCCATTCTAGTATGGATAAGGAACGCAGGACATGAAATTAGCATTCCTAAAAAGCAAGTAAGTAATGGATCATACACCTTAAACACTTTTGCGGTGTTTTTCCATAAAGTGAACTAAAAATGGGATAACATGTAGTGAAGCAACCTCACTGCTAGCAGGACTTTTCCCTAAGTTAATGCATGCATGCCTTCTGGTATGGTACATGCTGACACTAATTTCATGCCCTTATAAGTTCTTTTTTTTAATAGTCAAACCACTTACGCCATCACAATGACACTGAAGTCGAGCCAGTTCCAAGGGTCTCGAAGAAAAGTGAAGCCTTCTAAACAGAAGCCCCTTGCAAGAAT
>NW_015267611.1:0-402 GCF_001447785.1 Gekko japonicus
TTAGCTCCCAAGACCTGACGAGATCAGGCTATCCAAGCCACGGCGATCTCCAGATGGGGGAAAAGGGACGATTTTCGTAGCAGCACAACTCTTTTAAGAAACTTAATCAGCCGGCCCCGCTCTCGTTACGGCCTCGGCCCCCTATTCTCACACCAAAAGCCCCGACCACGTGAAGCTGATGCAGCTGGGATCTCGCACGCACGCCCCAGCCCGGCTGGAGAATCCATGCAGAGCGGCACGTCTCTGGGTGGCAGTGCCAAGGCTGGGCATGGCTGGGCCCATTCAACAAGCCCTGGGAAAGAAAGGAGCGACTCAGCAATTCACAGGCCTTGAAAAGAGAAAAGAGGGGAGAGTTGGGTTCTTCCGTGTCCCGCAGGGGAGGGAAGGGAGGACACAGAACAG
>NW_015267612.1:0-402 GCF_001447785.1 Gekko japonicus
GTGGCTTAGTCTGATGTCTTTTCCTCCTCCTTCTAGCAACCTGTTCTTTATGAAGACCTCCAAGGGCTTCCAAGATGGACATATCTGGTATTCCATTTTCAACCGCTCCCCCCGCAGCTCCTTCACCCGAGCCCAGCGAGTGTCCTGCTGCTTTTCACTCCTTTTGTGCACCATGCTAACCAGCATCATGTTCTGGGGGGTGCCTAAGGACCCAGCTGACCAGAAAATGGATTTAGGTAATTGCATACTAGCTCCGGCACTTAGGCTGGAAATGCAGAAATTAAATTGGACTGCTGAGCAAGGAATCCTTGCTGTTAGGAAGGGATTTTCTGTCTAGTGGCACCTCTTTAGAGCTATCATCTTTAAAGCAGGGTGTCCTGTCCAGCGTGAGCTGCAGCTAAG
>NW_015267613.1:0-402 GCF_001447785.1 Gekko japonicus
GATTATTTAGTGTGCGTGACCGCAGCCAATGATGAGTAATGGTTCAGAAAGATCTCCTATAGTTCTGTGAATGGTCAAAGGCACTTCAGAGGAGGTGACCAGTCCAAGCTGAAAGGAGGGCCTCCTGTGTGTCTCTGTGTATGAAAAGGAGCAACAGCTCTAACTGTTGATTAAATAATTTAAGTCACATTGATCAGCTTAATCAGGTGATGGTTATTCATTTAAAACCTTTATTGCCTGAAAGGAAGTGGTTTCATTTCTATCAAAAGAAACAGAAAAGATTAGCATGAATACATTCATTCTGGGTACGGAGGAGGGGAACTGGTTTGCAGTACTATCGAATGGCAGCCACAGGCCCCGGTCAAACGGGAGGCTTCGATCCACGAGAGGGATGGATCGGGG
>NW_015267614.1:0-402 GCF_001447785.1 Gekko japonicus
CCGACGGCCATTTTCCCTCCTTGCACTCCGACAGGCCCATATCAGCCAGGAAGAGGAGCCTGCTGGAGGCGGAGCCCGAGCCACATTTGGCTGGGACCAGAAAGGGACAGTCAGAAGACATAGCCTTTTGGAAGTTCAGAAGTCAAAGCCTTTCGGGCCTGCCCAACTCCGGCTGAGTGAGGTGACTGGGCGGGGCCACACAGCTGCAGGCCTCGCCGGGGCTGGGAGTCGAAGCCGGGCAGGCCGGTTGGCTGTTTTCAAGCAGAGGAGGAGGAGGAGGAGTGGCGGCAGCAAGGGAAGGGAAGGCAGGCAGGCGGTGCGGCAGAAAAAATTGTGGGGCGGGCTCTCTGATCCGGTGCACATTAAAAATTCGGGAGGGGGCATCACCCCGTACGCCCTGCA
>NW_015267615.1:0-402 GCF_001447785.1 Gekko japonicus
CTGGTGTCATTTGCACACGATTGGGGGGGATATTCTCAATGCGGTAAGCCTGGAGAAATAATTCATGAGCAGTCCTTCAGCTTCCGAGCATGTGTTTGCCTTTCATTCATCACCGGAATAATTAAGCTCCTAAAAACTGGTGTCTGTTTGCAGATTATTCAGGAACAAACAAACAAAAGGGCAAAATTAATCAGATAAATTGTTTGCTGTGCATCATTCTCTCTGCTCCGCTAGGCGTCAAGGTGATGTTTATTTGCCTGGTGCAGCAAGGTCATAAATCTGGCAGCAGCACTCATGGAATTTTAGTAACCTCCACTTTTTTTGGCATTGGGGAATGAGGTATAACAAGCTCTCTTTCTCTGGGTAAAGAAATGTTTAAGGAACATTCGCTTGTGGGGTGGC
>NW_015267616.1:0-402 GCF_001447785.1 Gekko japonicus
CAAAAACATCCTGCTTGGCCCCAAATGACATGCTAATGCAACATGACCCTTCTGAAGGGTAGGCATGGTTCATCACAGAAGCCTGACAGAAAGGGGCTGGCTGGTGACAAACAGCCTCCATGCACCTCCCAGACTTCTCAATTCCACTCCCTTCCAACCCATATTTCCTTTCTTAAGAAGGTGGAGCTTGGTTTTACTAGCATAATTCTACCTCTCAACAGCCGATTCCTTCTTAGGAAGAATTCAAATTGGCGGCCAGATCGTGACATAAAACGATGACCAGAACCTTCCTCTCATTATGGGATTCATTTAACCACATAACGACAAAACTATATAAAGATCTAACTTCTCCTCACATTGATAGGCATTATGATAATTTATAAGGGGAAAGTCATGAGCGAT
>NW_015267617.1:0-402 GCF_001447785.1 Gekko japonicus
GGGGGGGGAGATCATCCAAAGGCTACTGGGGCTCAGTCCCTCCTGTCTGGAGCCAGAGGTGAGAACTAAAAATAAAGACAACCCCAGCAAATAATAAAGAAAGATCGCTTGCCCATCCCCGGGCAGTGGCGGAGAGAGGCTACTCGGGCTCAGTCCCTCCTGTCGTCCTGTGAGCCAGAGGTGTTGTTTGTTATTTGTAGGTTTGCTTTTGATAAATAAAATAAAGGCAACCCCGGCAATAATAAACAAAAATAGCTTGCCCCCCACCCCTGGCAATGGCAGGGAGAGGCAGGGTGTAGCTTAGTCCCCTGTCCTAAGCAAGAGGTGTTGTTTTTAGATAAATAAGAGTAAAGGCAGGAGACTGCCCCAACAAATAAAGAAAGAAAAGAGCTTGCCCCCACC
>NW_015267618.1:0-402 GCF_001447785.1 Gekko japonicus
TTAAACAGACCAGGGTGAACATTTCTAAGGTATATGACAGGTTTAGCCGTAGAAGCAGCAACTGTTGCTTTATATATACTTGCAAAATGCAGTGGGTTAGGAACAAATTCTGACCTCTAGTACCTTTGTAAGATACTTTGCATGTATATTTAAAGTAGGCCAATTTATTTAAACACCTAATGCTGGTTCTGCTTCATAGTCTTTAAATACCACCAATTCAGCTGGAACTGTTTTAGAATTACTGTAGCAAAACTGAAATTATACTACTAATTTGCCATTTACTGCCCTCCAGTGCACAATGGCTCTTACAATATCTCCCTAAATGCATGAGGATCTGGAAAATTAGCTAGGAGTATGGAACAAAATCCGCAGAAGGCACTGAAAGAGACATGGCTTATAGCT
>NW_015267619.1:0-402 GCF_001447785.1 Gekko japonicus
GGGTGGGCAAAAGCTTGTGCTTGATCATCTGTCATTGACCAGTGAATGCAGCTTGGCCGATCACACGCAAAGTATGGTTGAGCTCATTCCCCTTGAACAGAAGTGGCAACTTCAGCTAGTGCAACTAGGTAAACTGGTCTCAGAGTGGACTGTGAAGTCTATCCATTTCTGTATATAACATGTAACTGTATTTGTATGTAACACTGTGCCTGAGATACCTGCCTCACAACTCAAAGGCCCTTATTACTAGACAACATCAATGTCTCAAAGGTTCCTCGCCACACATGATGGGATAACATATATCTCTGTTGCCTAACCCTCCATCTCTATGATAGGGCACCCCTGTTGCCATTAATACAATAGCAAAGCGGTCACAAATGTTCTTACATTGCTGCTTTTTTT
>NW_015267620.1:0-402 GCF_001447785.1 Gekko japonicus
TTTTCAGGTCTACACTGTGGCTCTCTCCCCTAATCCCTGTTTTGTTCTATTGTGGTGTTCCACCTCACCCGAAATATCTAGGTAGCAAAGGCTGTTTTGTGTCTGTGCAAGAGCTTTTCAGTCAGCTGATTTCAGTATGCAAGTGAGCTGCATGAGATAATAACACTTGATTAAGTGATTGTTGATGTTGCACATTCCGTATAATGGACTGACCTCTGAGAGGGGCCTGGCCAAATAGGGAGCGACTGCTTGTAGCCCACACTTAGTTTCTAGGGTGCCCTTGTGTTGCAAACTGTTATTGCAGAGTGATCCAACTCACAACTACTGATTTGCTTGGAACAAAAAAGGTATTGAGTTTTCTTAAAGCTTATGTTGTCTGTGATCACACACACTACATAATCC
>NW_015267621.1:0-402 GCF_001447785.1 Gekko japonicus
TTCTCCCCCCCACACACAACCCCCCCCCCAAATATCGTAATCAGGGAAACATGTTTTAGCTGTTTAGCAAAAGGGGTCAAATCCATTTAGATGGAATTCCAGTCTTGCAAGAGCAACAATAGCAGGAAACCTGGGGGGAGGGATGGGGGGATGCCTTCAGCCCGCAAGTCTCTGACAGCGGACTGTTGAAAGAGTTGGCTGCCCCTCAGCCGCTTTCTCTTTCTTTGTTCTGGAATGCTGTGATTCTTCCGCACACAATGGAAACCTGGGGCTCAAGGCAAGTGAAGCAAAATTACAGGAACCTTTCCTTTCCTTACAAATTTTTTTGGCCGCCTACCCCTTAGCCCGGGCCATCCATTATTCACCTAAGCCTGACCAGAACACAGAAATGCATTTTTCTAG
>NW_015267622.1:0-402 GCF_001447785.1 Gekko japonicus
CCAACCCAGACCTGGCAACCCTAATAAGAATGAATGAAAGGGTGGGGGAACCAGAAACAAAACAGGATAGGAGGGGAACATGAACCAATCAGATAGAAGTAAGTTTTATATCAAGCTTCACAGAACACTGGAAATTCAGCCCAAATATGCAAAGATAAAAGATCTTGGCATTCTTTGAGGTTTAAGAACACAAATTAAAAAGAATTGCCCAGCATCTAAGCTCCACAGATTGGAAAGTGGGTTCTAATTTAGATCAAAGTCAACACTGCAAGAAGCTGAGAGAGAGTTCTTCATGTTCAGAAATAGCCCTTTTGTGTGGCGTGTATCGCTTTTAGGGGGCTGCCTTTCCTAAAGGCCTAGAAATAGGAGCAGATGGCTTCTGTAGTTTGAATCAACAACTGA
>NW_015267623.1:0-402 GCF_001447785.1 Gekko japonicus
CCCAGTTCATGCCCATCTCTAATGCTGATAGCCATCAATCACCACTTCATTTGTAAAGATGCAGTGAAAGAGAGGGAGAAAAAATACCCCTCCTTTTAGTGCCCCCCATCCCATTGACAAGAAGATAGTAAAAGTGCAGTAAGAATAAAACTGTCTTGGACTCTATGACATTGTTCCCTTCGCATTTCTCTCCAGCTGCTGCAGAGGCTATCTTCCACTGCAGCACTTGCTTCCTCTGCTGTTAGCCCTTCTGTGTATGCAAGATAAACCTTTTGAAGGAGTACTTGCCCATGCAGAAAGCCTCTGTAGTGGACAGAGAAAAGCATGAAGGGGCTGACCTCATAGGATCCATGCCATAATCTCGAGTATGTATCCTGAGAGACAATAGCAGAACTCAGAAGT
>NW_015267624.1:0-402 GCF_001447785.1 Gekko japonicus
AAGCACTGACCCTGCTTAGCTTCTGACATTCAGGACAGACAAAAGGAAATACAGCACAGTTAAAGTGTGGAACTCGCTGCCACATGATGTGGTAATGGCCACCACCTTGGAAGACCATGAAAAGGAGAGTGGACAAATCCGTGGAGGATGGGGCTATCAATGGCTACTAGTCATGATGGATATGCCTCTTTGCTGGGCAGTCATCCTGCTCGTGGGTTCCCTAGGGGCAGCTGATCAGGCACTGTGTGAACAGAATGCTGGACGAGATGGGCCTTTGGTCCGATCCAGCATGTCTCTTCTAATGTTCTTATGAAGACTGACCTGCACAGCTTTGGTACTAATGAAGCATGCTTGCTTTACAAGAAATTAATAAATATAAATGTGAATGAATCTCTCTTTTTT
>NW_015267625.1:0-402 GCF_001447785.1 Gekko japonicus
AAAAAAAAATGTTACTAATGGCAAGACTCAGCAAATAACTAAGCCTACAGAAATAGCCAGGCTTTGCAGATTCTTATCCTACATCTTCTCAATTTGACCAAGCAAGACTAGAATTTGGAAAATGGCATAATCTGTGAAGCACAGCATTCATTTTTAAAAGCGAGCTTCCAGTCCTTATGCAGAGACAGAAAATGGTAAGTACCTGGTACAGAATCAGAGAAAGACATGAAAAAAGGTTTCTAAATGATTGCAGTTTGGCCCTCTGCACAGGCTCAATATTGCTCTTTATTACATTTTAGGATGCTCCAGGGCTGAGGTCTGGCAGTTATATTAGTTCTGGATAGAGTCCTAGCAGAGCTACTTTCACATTTTGCTTCAGTAGCACCTTAAAGACTAACAAAA
>NW_015267626.1:0-402 GCF_001447785.1 Gekko japonicus
TCTGTCAGTTGGCAGCACACCACTAAGGCCACGGCTACGTAGGCTGCATGAGGTGGTACAGTCCTGAGGTTATAGAGCAGACTGTACCACTTCGGGCTTCAAGTGAAGGGAATTGTGTAGTTTTAATGTTTCTTGCAAGTAGAAAATTAACACGGTCAAAAAACAACTGGGTTAGGACTTTGCTACTCTCTGATCTGTTAGTTTTATTCACAGAGAGCCTCCCCCCTCCACAAGGGAGAATTCAAATATGACACCCCCAGCAATCTGCAGCAGTACACCTACTTAACCTCCTCAGGATTTTACCCCTACCTGTTGCTGGATGTGTTGACCAGGCTATGTAGTACAGGAAACAATTTTGAGAAAAGTGCTGTATTTGGGAAAACTTCTGATATGGATGGGAGA
>NW_015267627.1:0-402 GCF_001447785.1 Gekko japonicus
GTTGGGCGAGAAGTACATGCTGCAGTAGCCGCACTTGATGCACTTGGCGCGGGAGCTGTTGTAGCGGGCCGGGATGAAGGAGCCGCGCGAGCCCCAGGCGCACTCGTGCACCACGTCGAAGGCGAAGTTCTCCGGCAGCTTGGGCGGCTTGTGCTCGCCCAGGAAGGACTTGCAGAGCCGCTCGGCCTCCCGCTTGGTGATCATGCCGCAGCGGCGCGAGGAGATGGGCATGGCGCCCGCCCGCCGCAGGATCTCCAGCTGCACCGGGGTGCACTGCACGCACGTGATGCCCAGCGCCACCCGACGGTTGTGGATCTCGTTGTAGCTGAAGCTCTTCAGCAGCGTGTTCGAGATCTGCGCCAGGCACAGCCGCTCCTGCCCGTCGATCACCAGCGAGACGAT
>NW_015267628.1:0-402 GCF_001447785.1 Gekko japonicus
TCTAGAACAGAAACGATTAGAAAAACTGAGTTCATGTTCATCAACATAGCGAAACCAAGACAGGGTGATAAGATGTCGAAATCCTCCATCAGCAAAGTTCTTAAATCTTGCATTGTAGAAGCATATAAGGCCAAGGGCCTGGAGGTTCCTAAGGGAATTACTGCCCATTCCTTACGTAGCGCTTCAACTAACGCAGCACTAGACAATCGCGCATCCATTGAAGAGGTCTGCCGAGCGGCAACTTGGTCTTCTATCTCCACCTTTGTGCGACATTACAAGCTGAACGTCTTCGCATCAGCCGACGCAGCATTCGGACGAAGAGTACTCCAGCACATTCTACATCAGGACAGCGAAGATGAGAACCCACCCAAATAAAGGGGACACTGCTTTGGGAGGTCCCAT
>NW_015267629.1:0-402 GCF_001447785.1 Gekko japonicus
GAAATGTGCAAAGAGCTCTTCTTAGGGCCTCTCTGCTGCTCCTTTGGGGATGGAGACTGCAGCGGGGGAGGGGGAGCTCAGCTGCTTCGGGGTGAAGCTGTGTGAGCCTTCTTCGCATGGACGGATTCTGGAGACCGACTGAAAGGCACAAGACGGCCCTCGCCAGCAATGCCGCGTGCGGGCCTCAGGGGGGCGCCAAAGCCACACGCAGCTTCTCCTGGCAACCGAGCAAGGCGGGGAAAGGCCAGTCCGCGACGCTGGTAACTCCTGCTGGCAAACAAGCCCTGGCGACAAGCCGGTTTCCAGCGGGGAAGCGACCCAGTGGCGGCGGAGGCTGCCTTTGCAGCCCAGCTCTGCTCCTCCTCCTGCCACCCAGAGGGAGCGATTCAGCCATCTCATCCC
>NW_015267630.1:0-402 GCF_001447785.1 Gekko japonicus
TGCCCGGCAAGGCAGGATATAAATTGAAAATCATCATCATCATCAATCATCTATTGTAAGCAAGAAGTTGTTCAAAGCACCATGACGCCCAAGAAGGCTGTATCAGGGAACAAGAAGGTGTCCGAGTCCAGCCCCATGTGCACTATATAGGGTTCAGCCACAGGAAGGACTTCTTATGCCACAGCCCCCAGGTTGCAGCATGGCACACATGGCCTCTCCTGCCAGGGACAGGCATCAAGGGACATGACCCCAGGCACTTTACAGCAGGCACCTCCACAGGCACCAGCCATAGGACCTCCCACCACACAGGCATAGGATCACGCAGTGGTTCTACAAGGGATTGCTCAGGCCATTGCCCAGTTCTTAGGTCAGTTCAACCAGCAAAGCACTACTCCAGCACCT
>NW_015267631.1:0-402 GCF_001447785.1 Gekko japonicus
GCAGTCCCTTTCAATGGGGTTTGTGGGGCAACAAACCAGCTCAGTTCGCGAAAAGACCTTCTGGATTGGTTTGGTTTGTGGCCCGGCCACGAACTGAACCACATTTTCCCCGGTTCTTGCCCATCCCTAGTTTTAACAGAGACTGATCTGAGCTGTAACAAGAGAAAAACCTAAATACTGGGAAGAGCCAGACATCCAGAGTGCCGGCAATGCTTTTACCAATGCTTCAGCTTCCTTTGTTCCCTACTCAGCTTGGAAGCATGGCCATTAGAGCACTGCCCAGTGTGCATAACGAGAGCAAAATAACGCAATACCCACCCCTCTCAATGCGCTGTGAGAAGAACGTGTGCCGCCCCTGCAAACACACTCACGCATACCCCCTTTCCACACTGGATCCACCAG
>NW_015267632.1:0-402 GCF_001447785.1 Gekko japonicus
GTCTGCCAGTCATGTTGCTGAATGTGCCTGTGAATGTTCCGTCTGACACCTTGAAAGAACAGTTCGTTTTCCGGGTTCAGAGCGGCAGCTGCCTGTGCTTCTTCTCTTGCTCTTTGAGGTGGGTTCCCTTGTTCCCAGTTGCTGCCGGAACAACAGTGTTCCGTGCTGCTCTCAGTCTGTGATTGACAGGACATGCAAACTTCCCCAACTTGCTCGCTGCTGCTGTGCAGTCAAATTAACAGGAACCCTGTCAGGGACAGCAGAAGCCCCGAGGCCATTCCAATTTCAACTTAAGAGTACAAAACTTGAGGCCTCAAGGGACGCAGGAGACATGAAATATGGAAATAGTATTATTTTTGAAAAGAAAAGGCCTTTTCTCTTGCTGTTGAGCTCAGTCAAAAA
>NW_015267633.1:0-402 GCF_001447785.1 Gekko japonicus
CTTTGCCTGCAAATAATTTGTCTGCTGCTCTTCTTTGTGCCTGTAAGCTTCACAGCTGCAAAATACTCTGGGGAAAGGAAGGATACGCTTGCATCTTCTCGTCCTGAAAAATAACTTAGTGGCGCACCCCCACCCCACCCCAATTAGTTGCAGACATTGTTCACAGACATGGCCATGTGTGTTCCATACTTCTGCCATGTAAGCATGGAATTCAGTAACCCTACAGATTTAATTTGGCATCCTAAGAATTTCGTGTGACTTTTTAAAGGCAAGTTCCTTGTCCCTGTGGTCTGCAGAACTGCTAACGTATAGGACAGAGCTAGAGAATTCACGGAAGTCAGAAAATCCGGAATAAGACTTCTAGGTAGGGCTGCCAACCTCCAGAGATCAGTTCCCCTGGAG
>NW_015267634.1:0-402 GCF_001447785.1 Gekko japonicus
GAGATCTGGGGGAGTATAAGCTTTTGAGTCAGATAGGAATGAGGGAAGCCTTGATTCTTGTTGGTTTCTTCGGTGCTACTGGTCTGGAGTCTAGCTGTCGAGGAAAGTGACTCCGATCCGCTCACTAGCCGATATGTGTGCGGTGTTGTGATGCTTTGTGTCAGTGTGGATGAACACGTAGCATTTACCAGAAGTGCATCCAAGGCAATCCTGTGTAAAGTTACTCCAGCCTTTTGAAATCAACAGAGTAACTTTGTATTGGATCGCTCCAGTAGACAACAGGATGCAGACAACGTACTGTCTGTAACATCTTCTCTTTAATAGGTCACTGAAACAATCTCCTTTATGAAAGCAGGCTTTTTCTTCTTCTCTGCCTTCATGCATTTTAAAAGAAACTATTCC
>NW_015267635.1:0-402 GCF_001447785.1 Gekko japonicus
AACCCAGTATATTGCAACTTATTTACAGTGGGGGAAAATGACACATTGTTTATACCAGCCAATCATAGAAGAAAAAAGGGACATTTAAATCATAGCACATAAAATATAATCCGATTACTAGAAACAAAAGTACAAAGAAAAAAGGAAGAATTCAACAAAAAGACATTAAAGAGCTCACACTTTAGAATTCTAATGGCCATAAATGCCTCTTTCCCAGATACACACATCCTTTTTTTCTTGTGTCATTTGTGGAATTGTACAGTAGCCAGGCTAAACTCCTCCTACAAGCTCATGTGGTTTCAATGTGTCTCAGTAAAGATGAGGAGAATTCTAATAATAAAAAAGGAAGGGCAGTGCAAAGGCTTTAGTATCAATATATCTAACTAGGAATAAGGCCCGTTG
>NW_015267636.1:0-402 GCF_001447785.1 Gekko japonicus
TATATCCTATAAACAATTAGAACTGAAAATCAAATCACAGTATCCATATAAATGGGCTTCCAACTTTTGGAGCTGTTTAGGAAAAAAGATCCCCTTGAATTTAAAAAACGTAATTAGTTGTATTCATAGAATGCTCTGTCAGGAAATACTTTTAAAATTAAGATCTTGGAATAAATTAAACTTCTCTTGGCCACATAGAATACATTTAATAAAAAGTTTTATATTAACATTATTTTTATTTCTTTTCTGCTTGGTGCCTATTGAATTATCAGATAGAGCTAGGAAAATGGCAAAAAATCTTCATCGGGTTTTGTATGGGTCCACAAGAAGCCACATTTCCAAAGGCATATTATGTGTAGAGCCGAGATACATGGAGGATTAGGCCTCCCAGATTTTAAAAAA
>NW_015267637.1:0-402 GCF_001447785.1 Gekko japonicus
AGATAATAAGATAGCCCTTAATCAGGGATTTGTGTTTGGGTTCTTTTTGCAAAATACACAGCCACCACCAAGATGTCCAAAGTTCCTCAACCTCGGAAACGCTGTTTGTTGAGCAGAAAGCGCTCTCTGCATGCCCCCACCCACCCCCTTACAAGCACGTCAGCCTTTTCTCTGCAAGGTGCATTGTGAGGATGCAGATTTTCTCGGCCGGCCCATTGGCAGTGTGCTTTTCCAACCTTGTGGTGACATTCCCCCGATGTCTTCAGGGGGAGGGAGGCGAGGCACACGGTGAGAGAGCATCGCTTCAGGAGCCGATTGCGACAAACCGCGGCCTCTGCGGCTTCACTTTTCCGTCTCCTGCAAAAATATTGCTCCCGCTAACCTGGGGCTTTTTGAAAAGTC
>NW_015267638.1:0-402 GCF_001447785.1 Gekko japonicus
CAGGTTTTGGTGGGCCCTGGGCAGAGAGTTCCCGGGACCCTCCTCTGCGCCTCCATCAGGCCTCCTGCCTCTATGTACCTCCCCTGCCCACTTGCAGTCCTTCCCACTCCCGAAGCTCACCCCCGCATGACCTCCTGCAGCCCTTGCTTCTCTGGTGGCAATGACAGTGTGCAGCTGGGGTCATGGCAGCGTCTGCTAGCAACAGAGTATGGGTTGTTGTTTTTTCAACAATAGTGAGCCCCACCAGAAACCCTAGGCCCCGGCAACTGCCCCACCCCAGGGTATGCTGATGCTGTCCCCAGGTAGTGTTACCTCTGGCCTCTCCCACAACAGTCCCAGCACTCATCCTCCCTCCCGGTGGCTCAGAGTGAACAGTCTTATCAGAACTGAGTAAGATTTTTG
>NW_015267639.1:0-402 GCF_001447785.1 Gekko japonicus
ACTGCTGAGTTTACTCTGGAGTCTTTGGTCAGGTATCTCTCCTTAATAGTCGACTCCACCACTGTACTGATAGAGTACATAAATCTGGAGACATTTGTTTACATTGTGCACTAGTTGACATGGGCTGCTTCTGCACAGATGTTTCCCTCTATATTCTCTTCTGAACGACAGAGGTTCATTTTGGGGCTTCTACGTGATATCATCTTGCAAAACTTTCACGTTTTCCCCACCACCGCTGATGGCTTCCCAAAACCTTCTTTTGTATACACCTTATTTTATGTGCGGCATATTATTGTGTCGGGGGGTTCAGACACTGGAACTGACCTGGGTATCTCTGGACCTCTGAGAGGATCTAGCTGGGATTCCATGCCAGATGGAGGGGCCATGGCTCAATGAAAAAAA
>NW_015267640.1:0-402 GCF_001447785.1 Gekko japonicus
CAGTAGGAAGTTGCACAACAGAACCCCTTCCACATTTCTGAACCCAGTTAACTTGATATGTCATAATTTTCTATGGCAGCCTTGCTGAGGTAGGGAGTTAAACCCTAATAAGCGGTTTGTCTAGATCACAGAAAGCATTAATGCCAGTGCATATGAAATCTGACCAGTGCATTTCTTCTGGAAAATAACAATCTTCCACACAGAGGTGGGGTTTTTTTTAATTCGGACATTTCGTAGCATTTAAAGGCAAGCGAAGCTGACAAACTAAAAAACAGAAATCTCACACAATCTAGTGCTTACCTGGGGATTTAGTGTGCCTCAAGGGGTGCAGAGAAGCTGCTGAATGTCTATATCCACCCCTCTCACAGGACACCCACAGCAACTTACATAGTGATACCCCAC
>NW_015267641.1:0-402 GCF_001447785.1 Gekko japonicus
AGGTAAAAGTCTTCACACTATCAATCTGACTAAAACCTTGTCTTTTAAAAATTCCTAAAGAGGGTATATTTCATCAGAGTTTGTTTTCAGTGGTATCTGAAATGTCCCCAGTCAGTGAAAATACCAGGCTGTCTGGGTTGATACTGGACACCTGGCAACCTGACATACTTTGCATAGGTACACGTTACTTATTTCTTTGGACTTATATTCAGGGTCTCACTGACATAGAAATACAAGACTGCTGTCCATTATTAACCACTATGTTAAAACCGAAAAGAGGATTTCCATTAAAATGTAACCATTCTTGGGTCTGCTAAGGCATGGATTACAATTGTAAATGAAATGCAGATGTTTTATTTATTTTGTTTGTTTGTTTCAATTTATAGTCCGCCCTCCCCGCAA
>NW_015267642.1:0-402 GCF_001447785.1 Gekko japonicus
TTAAAAAAAATGGGTCTGTTATAACATAATCACTAGGCAGCGAAATATGAAAAAAACCCACAAGTTTTTAAGGCATATCCGCCCACATTGTTCCAAAGGTGCACACTACAACGGTTTTAAAATTTCTTTTAATTTCCTAGCCATGGGAGTGGCAGGATGGAGGGGAGAGAAGAGGGGTGGTTTCAAGTGGAGTTTACAATTTTTCCAAATTTGTCCTGCAATATGTGCAAAGCTTTACAGGCTGATAAGGGCTAAGTAGGAACCTCATCATTTTTCATAGCCTAAAGCAACATGTGGCCTTTTATATGCAAGAAGTCGTGGCTGTAAAGGCTGTGAAGGCGGCACCCACCATTTTATTCCTGGAAGAGAATGGAATGGAGAATCCACATGTGTTTTTAAACT
>NW_015267643.1:0-402 GCF_001447785.1 Gekko japonicus
GAACCTTTCATTCCCCTGGTTTAGTGCTGAAAGATCTCCATACAGTCAGCTAAGCTGATTGGCCAGGCCTTTCTACCATGGACTGCCCACATCCATCGTGCCTAGATCCATTGATAGGACTACCAGGGAGATGGCCGACTGGGAAGCCCCTCCCCAAGGAACACTTTGATTGGATGTTGTTGTCCGCATTGCCCCAAGCCACTGGGGGAGCTTATTTGGAGACTGAAAAGTCGATTAATAATATAATAGCAAAGCCCTTCCAGACAGGAGGATGAGGTTCATAGAAAATTATTATGCCAATTAAGATGTTCCAGGTATCTCTTTCTTAAAACACTTTTTGGGGAAACCTTTAAACCAAACTTGGGGCAAACTCAGCAAAAATCTAGGTAAAGGTAAAGGTTT
>NW_015267644.1:0-404 GCF_001447785.1 Gekko japonicus
CAGAAGGTGACAGTCTCCGGTTGCTTCCACGTGGGCCTTTTGCACTCCCTCCCCCAAACCAAAGTGGAGGCTTCCATATGACATCACTGTGACATCACTGTCCACCTTCTAGGCTTTCCACTGTGAGGTTTCCCAAACCTGCCTTGCTATGATTTTTCCGGGAAGATCATAACAAAAATGGGTCTCAGACCCGGGTAGATAGGATGATGCAGATCTCCCCACCTCTTGCCCACATCCAGCACTATTTCTTTGCCATTCCCCAACTACCCCCTTTCACAGGTGGGCTGCCAGTTTTTTAAAAAATAATTACTAGCAAGTATATTATGGTAGCGTTTGGGGTAAACCCAATACCAGTTTTTAAAATACAGTGGTGGTAAGGCCACATGACCACGGAAACGTCTTCG
>NW_015267645.1:0-402 GCF_001447785.1 Gekko japonicus
GGGGGGGGAGTTCTTTTGGTCCAGCACAGTTGACCCAACTTCTTTTTACCTTTTGGACAAAAACAATTAAAATTTCCTCAACAGTTTCATGTGTCTGACTGGAAAACTTGAGGGCTCCAATCCTGCTTTAAAACAGAATAGATATTCCATCCACTTGTCGTTTGAGTAGCCCTTTTCAGTACCTTTTCTAGTTCTACCTTGTTGGTTTTGAGATGGGTGACCAGAATGTGTGTCACAAAAAAGTGATCTTTTTTGGGCACAAAAACCTGGCACTTTAAAGGAAAAACTGGTCACTTTTCTATAATAGTTTGGCTAGAAAAATTTAGATAGGTATTGCCATACTCTACTTTTCTCCTAAATACTGAATCAGCTTGTGTATATATGGAAAATCTTTGTTGTTAA
>NW_015267646.1:0-402 GCF_001447785.1 Gekko japonicus
CATTCCCCAAATGATAAATTATCACAATATTGGTAAGGAAGTGGATCATATTGTTCTTGCCTCATGACAAGTAGAATCTTACCATTCTCCTGCTGCTTCCCTGATGCAGTGCGATGAGAATTCAGTAAGCACTTGAGAAGACAAGAGCGTTGAAGAAGTCCTTATCTATACACTTGTTAAGACACCACTTGAAAAATGTTTGTCCATACCCTCTTGTAATACATTCTCAGCATTCATTGCCTTATTTTCTCCTTTCACTCTTTTTCTCGGACTGCTGTTGTATATCACATCTACATATGTCTCTGTTCATCAAACCTGGAAGTACCAACCTTCCTGGGTTTTAATATCTGTGTGTAGTACCTTCGAATGAGAACCAGCTTTGGAGCAGATTATGTTTGCTGG
>NW_015267647.1:0-402 GCF_001447785.1 Gekko japonicus
CCAGTAATTCATAATGCTCTTATTATGAATAGGTTCTTTTAGAAGGTGGAAATTGCAATGTAGTAGCAAGCCCCATGTGTATCAGAAAATGCATTGCTTTTGTACAACAGAATCCAGTATGCATTATTTAGCTGTCCTGATAGTTGAATGCACATGTGGACCCCTGTGTGCCCACGATGCTTACTGAAGCTTAATCTACCCAGCATTCCTTGTTTCAGCTGACTCATAGGGAGGGGATTCAGTTTTTGCACTGACCACATATTGAGGTTTGAGTGCTGAACACACGCAATTCCTTTGCAAGGGGAGAAGAGGAGGAAAGTTTGGATACCCTGTAATCAGTGAATAATAGTTGCGGATTTATTGCCCTCTAAGCAATCCTTGGAGCTGCGGTGGCTCAAGTGG
>NW_015267648.1:0-402 GCF_001447785.1 Gekko japonicus
GGCCATACAGTCCACCCTTCCAGGCGGCCCTTTCTTCCAGGGAGACCGGACTCGGTCATCTGGAGATCAGCTCTAATCAGGGAGGTCTCCAGTCACCACCTGGAATTTGGCAACCCTATATGTCTTCTGCTGAGACTTGTACACATCCCTTCTTTGCAACAACTTATTGCACGTGTAGACAGGGAATGAGAGACAATAATCCAGCACCAACATGGCAACTTTATTTTGAATTTAGTACACAGTGAGTCTGGTAAATAACCCGTCTCTCCAAACCCGTGATTGTGGCTGCACACAAGTGTACTATCCTGAAGCTGCAGTCACTCTAGCCCCGTTCATAAGTTGCATACATTTGCTTTTTGCTCACAGCAACTCGAGGGTGGGGAGGAGCAGTTGTAGCACCTT
>NW_015267649.1:0-409 GCF_001447785.1 Gekko japonicus
GATTTCAGATGGATAGCTATGTTAGTTTGTAGAAGCAAAATAAACAGGACTGGAATCCTTGGTGTGCCCTAGACAAGGGTAACCAGAGTACCCAACCATCTTCCATGGAGAGGCAGGAAGATACCAACTGTCACCTCTCCCCTGGTAGTGAACTGACCCCCGAGGGCACAACACACTGATACCCACTTTCCTTGCCTCCCTCCATGACAAGGAAGGCAAGGGTAGGTGGGAAAATGCCACCCATCCTCCTCATCCCTGGCAGCATGGTGAGGAGCCACTGCCCATCCTCCTAAAAAAACATCAGAAGAGCCCTGCTGGATCAGACCAGTGAGGGTCCATCTAGTCAAGCATCCTATCTCATGCAGTGGTCAACCAGTTCATCTGAAGGGCCATCAACAGGGCATAGAGG
>NW_015267650.1:0-402 GCF_001447785.1 Gekko japonicus
TCCAGAGCCCTCCAGGGTGTTTGAGACAACTTTATCACATTCCTTTGAGTCTGGCGTCAGAATTTTTGAGTCACCTGCTTAATGCTGGTCTGTCCTGCTTGCGTGACTCCTGATAAGTTGTCTCTGCAATGATGGATTACAGAACTCTGATTATAATATCTAGTCTGGATCTAGCCCAATGATGATGGTAGACTTGGAAGAGAGAAATCCTGTGTCCACTAAGAGCCAGTGTGGACAAGCATTGGGGAGTTGTGCCCCTCCGGACATGGTTGTGGCATACCTGACACTCTGCCACACAGGGGTCAATGGGAGGGTGCCGAAATGTTTCCAAACTGTGGTCTCCCCCCTCCCCGAATCACGGCTGTCCTCCTCTCAAAGAGTGTTAGCAACTGCTGGTATCTC
>NW_015267651.1:0-402 GCF_001447785.1 Gekko japonicus
ATTTTTATCACTTGAGAGATATGTTTGAACAGTTTCTTTGCTTTAATGATTCTATTTCTTTAATTTCATATTTTCGTTTGAATCAAGCTGGATTGGTCTCTTAATAAATAAAATAGTTGCCACATTAACTTTAGTTGCTTTAAAAAATCTATCTACAACCGTTATAAGCTTCCTGGTGGCACCTGAAGTGTTTCAAAAGTCAAGGAAATGCCCTTTTCTTTTTCACCGAAAAATTCCAGTCTGAATTGTCCAGGTTGAGCACTAAATGGTAAATTATCTTTTTGAAGTTCTTCATCTTCATATGCTGTCATGCTGGAGTTATAAATTCTTGGTGCATCATATAAACCTCCTGATATTACAAGTGTATCATCTGGGGTAGCATATCTATCCACTGTAAAAAAA
>NW_015267652.1:0-402 GCF_001447785.1 Gekko japonicus
AATCCTGCCCAATGAATGATGCTGTGCCCCAAAATCCAGACTGTCCTGTGTGAGCACCCTAGAATCGAGTAGTCAGAGATACCCTCAATGGCCACTCTCCAGATATGGCCAGACGTAGGCCTTGAAGGCCTTCGAGCGCCAATGCCCTATGGCTTGAATGCATGTCTCCAGAAGCCCAAGGCCAGCAGCCATGGTTGCAGCCCTGATCCTAAAGGAATGGGGCCCAAATTCTTTGGAGGGCAGGCCCAGGGCCCCCACTGCAGCTCTGAAATCTCCCGTGAACTGATACCGGGTCATCGAGGCCCCATCCCTATGGATGAGCAGGAGAATGCCCTTTCAAGGCCTAAGTGCCAGATATAGCCTTGTGGTCTGAACTGGGCATGGCCCCCCTGGCAGGGGCCC
>NW_015267653.1:0-402 GCF_001447785.1 Gekko japonicus
CTTAACCACTACACCAAACTGGAGAGCAGAAAGATGGCACGCGTTCTTCAGTGTGTTCTACTGGCCTGCTGAGAGCTGCCTCCTGCACACCCCAAGGAAACACACAAGACATTTGTACATCAAGACGGGGGGAAGAAAAGGCCTCTGGATGTGAAGAGTCCACCTGAGAAGGCAGACAGACCTTTTTTGATGTTGGCAACGTGGTATCCTGGCTTCCGAGCCACTCACCAGCCACGTAGTACTTCGAGACCCATCCTCTTTTTCTCTCTCTTCCAAAAAACAAAAAGGCAACCCTGAGGCAAAGGTGCTGAGAAGGTTAGAACTGTGGCCGTGAGGCTGGAGGTGAGCGCCCCAGAGTAGCTAAGAAGCTTGCTGTATCCACCAACAAAAACCTCCCTTTAA
>NW_015267654.1:0-402 GCF_001447785.1 Gekko japonicus
TCATAATGGCTACATATCTAGTACATTTTAATCCACCCTTCTTCTAGGGAATCCTGAGCAGTATACATGGTTCTTCCTTTCTGCATGTGCCCCTCACAATGGCCCTGTGAAGTAGACCAACGTCACCCAGCAATTTTCATGATAGACTTGGGATCTGAACCCTCGTTTCACAAATATTGATGTGACACTCTATTATACCATGTTAATTCTTTAGAAAGGGAGACTCAGGTCTCCTTCAGCCTGGCATGCTGGAAGGTAATCTTTAGATTAGCACTCAAGTATAGGCTAACAACTTGTTTCGTTGGCCAATCCAATTTGTCTTCACTGTTCTTTTACATTTTAGGTTTACTATAGTTTGATATAAAGTATTGGTTGGTTGACTAGGAATGAAAGTAAACTGAT
>NW_015267655.1:0-402 GCF_001447785.1 Gekko japonicus
GGAAGGTTTTCAACGGGCTCTTGTCCCAAAAGAAGTTTTAGTTTGTTCTGCAGCAGAGACTTGGAATAACAAATGGGATCTTAAGCAATGCAGAGGGCTTGAGCTTCTGTTTAAGTACAGTACAATGCTACACATGTCTGCTCAGAAATAGCACCCATTGAGTTGTATAGGACTTATTCTCTACTCAGGGTGCTTAAGAAAGCAGCCATGCAAAGCTATGTGCCAAAGAACCGATTGTTACCATAGTGCCTCAGTCACACAACCATGTGGAAGGCAGCACATGATGAACATGGATATGTGAAACACCATGTGTGTGTGTCAAGTGCCGTCAAGTCACAGCCAACTTATGACAACCCGATAAGATTTTCAGGTCAAGAGATGTTCAGGGATAACTATTGCCTG
>NW_015267656.1:0-402 GCF_001447785.1 Gekko japonicus
TCAGATTTTTTCCAAATGCAGTGCCATGGTATTAGCTTTTCTCTTTAGGGAAATATAACTTCATATCATGATTCTTTTTAAAAGCAACATGCATTTCAAGCAACATCTATTTTGATGCTTATGCAGGAGTTACATTTGGAGAAAAGCAGCTCTTCAGCTGCCCTGAAAATCTGTCAAAGGAATAAGGGGAGGGAAGTGGAATTTCAGAATATTAAACAATATGTCAAAGATCTGCTCTTTAAAAAGGTCAAGCTTACTCTCCCCCCCCCAGAATTTAACACCCCCAACATTCTAGTCTGCAGTAAAGAGCAAATGATAAAATCATACCTCTTTTGAAATAATGGATACCATACAAGATACACCTAGATTTTATATAAAACTCTTTGTTGGAAAAGTGGTATA
>NW_015267657.1:0-402 GCF_001447785.1 Gekko japonicus
TTCTTCTAACTCTTTCGCCTCCCGCTTAATATTCTCTGCCTCCTGCGCAGCTTCCTCAATTATCAATAACATTAAGTCAAAGGAACATTTGTTCATTATGGCAACCCATTTGTTCTTAAATTCTTCCTTATGAAGAAACATAGCCGGACCCTTCTGCAGTCTAAGTCCTCGTGGAATAATATCCGAATTACAATACTCAGTTAGGGACGCTGCATGAAGGGTCATCCGCATTTCTTTCTTATATAGAAAGTCCAACTGGGTCCAATCTGATATATTTCTATTATTGGAGTTCCTCCTGAGACCAGAGGAATTACCTAATATCCTGGCTCTATCTTCTTCTGAATAAGTGAATCTATGATTAAGAGTGGACATGTCCCAAAATTGTACAATAAATCTACAAAG
>NW_015267658.1:0-402 GCF_001447785.1 Gekko japonicus
GGCGTCGCGCTAGAAGCGTATGGACGCTTGAAACTTCGGCTCTCTCCCCGATCCTCTTAAAACGTTCTTAAAACGCGGAATTAGCACAAACTACCTCACTACGAAGATGGGTAAACTTACTTCAAACAGATCCAAAACATCGAATGTTTCTACCTCTTCAGTCAAGGCATATTTCCCGAGAACTGCCAAAGGAAACTCACGAGTCTCAGAGGCCCGACTTTCGTCCAAGATGGCGGCCGCGGCAACGTCGGACACTGAGGATGAAGCCCCACAACTTTCACCAGAGGTACTTACCCTCCTTGATAACCTAGAAGATCGTTTTGCCGCACGTGTAGAAAATCTTCTTAAACCTATGTCCGAACAACTCCAAGACCTAACGGAAAATGTCCAAGCTATCTCCCA
>NW_015267659.1:0-402 GCF_001447785.1 Gekko japonicus
GGCCTCCAGAACTGCACACAATACCAATGTGGTTGGTTGTTACAATGTACTTGTAAAGCATGGAATTTCTCAGAGTTTATCTCCTCTTTGCACTTGTGCAGGTGGATGCATCCTCTAAATGACTGATATTGGATATATTGCCTTTTGGTACCTGTGCAGTCAGGTACATATCTGTACAGTGATTGCAAGAATAAACTTCAAATTTAGCTAGATTCACGGGCAGACACCAAAGGCTGACAGAGGCACCCAAGCATTAAGTCTCAGCTCAAAATCTCAACCAGAATGATTGTTTTAAAATGATGTAATTTTTTTTATTAACTGGAGGCAGTATCAGACACATTTCTATATCCTTCCAAGCAATATATGGCACACTGAGATGATGGTGTCTGAGACCCACCTTCC
>NW_015267660.1:0-402 GCF_001447785.1 Gekko japonicus
ACATTGGCATCTCTTCTGTTCTTAAGGGCAGGCCTGCACAATGGCTTCTTCCCATTAGAAACCTCACCCGACACTGTTAAAAGGTGCCATTCATTATAATAAAAACCCATTTCATTAACAGCAGTTAACACTTCTAATTGGCGTTAACAAAGCCGCTGGTGCTTAAATTTATCTTTTCGGTTGTTCTAATAAAGTTAATGCTTCAAAAACAACAACAGCAACAACCAGTTGACCAATAGTGACAGATGAAAAGGAAATGCATGAGCCTCCCCTTCTCCGACTGGCCAGCTGGCCACGGGCCCAGCCTCCTCCTTTGCACGCCACAGGCTCTTCTGCTTGCCTGAGATTCACGCCTGTCTCCCCTGCCTGCTCACAGATGCCACACGGCCTCCCCTCTGGGGT
>NW_015267661.1:0-402 GCF_001447785.1 Gekko japonicus
CCCAGTCATCACCCTCCCATGGGCCAGCCTTGCCCCCTTCCCAGCACCTAATCAATGACCCCCCTGCCCTACAAATGCTTCCAGCAGGTCACCCACAACTCATGAGGTAGGATATGTGACATGGGATGCTGTCTGACAGCTCCCTTCTATGCAGACTTAGAATGATCGGCGTAGCACCTTGGTGGCAGGAAATGCACACACAGAGCACTTAACACCACTGGGCAAGCACTTGGTGGAAACAGGGAGAGCAAAATCCACACTTTGTGGCTGATGTCTCCCAGCTTTCAGCCCAAACAAGTCCCCTGTCTCCTCTACCAGGAACCAAAAGGGCGGCTGCACACTGAGGTAAGCAAGGCATTCTTAATCTTCGTGGCTTCTGGGTAATCCAACATGGGACTGCGC
>NW_015267662.1:0-402 GCF_001447785.1 Gekko japonicus
ACAGGGTTGTTGTGAGGATAAAAACGAGGGAGGGAAGAATCGAGTCTGATACCCGATCTCCTAAGAGAGACAACAATAAACAGATAAAATACTTTCGACCCGCTGCCTCACATATACTTCAGCGAGTGGTTTTCGTCTTTGAATAATCTAGAAGCCATGACATTTGTCGAGTTAATACTGCAAATATATGTTGTTTGTGGAAACGTGATGAGATGGCGCCTCTGCCAGTCGGCTGAATGTTGATTCTCCTTTTTTTGGAGCTATTTCTACTATCTTTCGGTAATACATTGTGATTTCCAAAGGTGGGCCCTATGTCAGTTCCCAATCAGCAATTCACCAATATGCATATTATATCCTCTAGTTTTGTATCGGGAAGACAGCTCGACTGCAATATCCCCCCCC
>NW_015267663.1:0-402 GCF_001447785.1 Gekko japonicus
CATTATTATAGAGCAGATCTGCTTATTCTCAATCCTGCTGATGACTTGAGACCTTGATCCGCTCCCTGCTTACACTGCAGCAGTAGCCTTCCTTTTTTCCTGAGTGGCAGGCATCCTTTCCTGTACTACCAGATTTTGCACCTCTAAGTGGCAAAGAGTCTCTACGGAAACAGTAACAGGGTTTTTAACACTACTGCTTTTGCTGTTGATTGTGTTTAGGCCACTGGTTACGACAAACACCCTCTAGCCTTTCCTCTCCCTTGTTGGAGTTCTGAGGATGTCACAAATCAGGGGTATAAGCCCTTGTTTTATCTTTGCGCTTCCCTGGTGCTGTATTTAGAACTTTTTTTTTTTCAGTATGCAGCAATTCTAACTGTGGTATGCAGACATTGAGGGTTCTAA
>NW_015267664.1:0-402 GCF_001447785.1 Gekko japonicus
ACCACCACCACCACATGGTACCTTCTTAAATGTTGATGAGAAAGGTGCCCATGCTGTTTCATGCTGGCCATTTCACAGATGTATAGACCTACTTGTGGGAAGGGACAACAGACAAAAATTCTTGCAAAGAATGCAGCTGCTGATGGCTTCATCAAGGGAAAGGAAGCAGCAATTTGAAGAGGTAACCAGTGCCGTTGTCTGAAGACTGCCATGGTGTTCAGAGTGGAAAGGCACATGAGCAGCTGCATGTAGGAGTAGCCGAGGCTCCCACATTTTGCTCAAGGGCAGCCCCACAGACAGCATGTTGCAGTAATCCAGACTAGAGGTCACTCGTGTGTAAATTAATATGGCCCGGTCCAACCTAGAAGGAAAAATCCTTCATGTCAGTGTTGAAGAAGAAGA
>NW_015267665.1:0-402 GCF_001447785.1 Gekko japonicus
TAACAGTCTTCCAGCTCTTGGAAACATGACAATTTTAACTGTAGCCACACCTACCTATGAATACAAAACTTTGGATCATTCTGATTTGCTGTGAGGACAGGATCTTAGGATCTATGAAGAGCACCACTTGTACACTGGGTCCGTGCCATTCTTGGTAGCTGAACGTTTGTAAAGACCACATCAGTGATGCTCTGAAACGCATCATAAATCAACCACTGACCCAGGGATCAATCCCCAGGGGGCAATGAAACAGGCAGCCACTTGGTTGGGGGGGGGGGAACCACCACTGAACTAGAATGATGAGGCTAATTATTGCCCAGTTTCCTACATTCCCTTAAAACATGGAGGAGGAGAGGGGAAAAGATACTGGGGCTGTAGTGGATAACTCAATGAAAGTGTCAA
>NW_015267666.1:0-402 GCF_001447785.1 Gekko japonicus
AATGATTAAATAGAACAAAATATAAACACATAAAAACACACAAAGAAGAGTTTGTGCGGGAACTCCAAACCCAACCAAACCCTCTTCCACCATGGGTGGAAGATGACGATGGCAATTGAACGGATGAATCTCCCTGGGGAGGAGGGCGGAGCTCCAAAGTTTCAGAACCAGGAAACAATACCTCAGTCTCAGGCCACTGTTTAAGTCCTCAAAATGAAGACTACCCCAGCTAAATCTGCGGTTATGTCCTCACTAAGCACGGAGCAAACAAACACAACCCCTGCGTTTTTGTTTGTCTGTTTGCTTGTTTTCTAAGGTAGGCGAAATTGCCAGAGACAGGAGCACCATCAACGTTATTCCCCAAAAGAACTTCAAAGTGTTGTACGCACATTTTATGAACCA
>NW_015267667.1:0-402 GCF_001447785.1 Gekko japonicus
GTGTGTTCCCGCAGGAAATGACCCCTGGCGATTGGATGGAGTGGGGTGATTTGCATGCTCTTTGCATGCCCCTTTCCAGCTTGCTGCCGGTAGGGGGGAAGGAGGAGAAGCATGGAAGGCAGGGAAGAGTAGCACCTCGGCATGGAGCTCCTCCTCCAGGTTCCTGGGCTGTTCTGGTTGGGACTGCCAGAATCAGTGCAAAACCATGCATGTGTATGTTTGGGGGGGGTGGATTTGGAGTAGCTGCCCCTTGTCACTGTCTGCTTGCATGGTGGGGGGGAGGGGGCTCCAACATGGCAGGTGCAGCTCCAGCCCTTCCAGAGGAAGAAAGGAGACCCTCCTCCCAAGCCAATCCGAGTGGGTGGTCCTTTGCAATGGAAGTGGGCAAAGTCCCCTGAAGAA
>NW_015267668.1:0-402 GCF_001447785.1 Gekko japonicus
TGAACCACTAGGTTGGCAGGAGCTGGGAAGCATTATATCGCAGCCCAAATCTACCTTTTCATGGGTGGTGAAGGCATATTGCCCTAGCAGTAAATGCCTTAAAATTGTGGAGTACATCTGCTGAGGCACAGCTGGAGTATTGCACACAATACTTAAAGATGTATATTAAAGAGTGGTTTACGTTTCTTACAACTTAAAAGCATATTTCTCTGCTGCTTGAATGAAACAATGGCAAACATTATTCTGTATCCTCAATTAAAATTTTGTAGACATTTGAAACAGAAGGGGCACCTGATCTTGCCAAATGGTGAACATCTCCTTTCCAGAGAGTTCCGCTTTCCAAGTCTACATTTGCCATGTTCAAAACCAGTCCATTCCACACTCACCACAAGGCTGTTCAAC
>NW_015267669.1:0-402 GCF_001447785.1 Gekko japonicus
TAGTGGAAACGATCCTTCCATCTTTTGCAGAAGAAACCGGCAGAGGGATGACACGGCTTGACAAAAGAAGCGGTTAAAAAATGGTGATACTTTGAGGGGCTTCTGGCTCGTCTGCTTGAAGCATAGCTATGGAAATCGGAAATGGGATATGAATACCTCGTGTAAGTGGTTGAGTTACCCACTCGAGATGTTAAATACATATTTACACGTCCCTGTCCAGGAGTAGGCTCCACGGAAACCAGATCTGCCTGTTTGCAGCAGAAGTAGGTTATGCATAGTACTGACTGGCTGATGCTTGCAACATCACAAATCCACCTCTCCCCCAATCTCCAGGTGACCTGTTTTCGGATTTTCGTTTTCTTAAAAACAAACTGTGACAAACATTTCAATAAGTAAATATAC
>NW_015267670.1:0-402 GCF_001447785.1 Gekko japonicus
GCCATGCAGCTTTTTACCCTTGCAAGGGAAAATGTGTGAGGGTCTCAGTGTCACCTCCTCGTCTTCTGTAATAATATTGACAAAAGGTTACAGGCTACGAAGTATTCAGATAACACAGGTGAAGTGGTTTGAACTTTTGAAATGTTTTATATATACCCCTGAGAGCTGATCTAAATGGTTTTGGGAAAGCATCCCTGTTAGGAATGCTGTGATTCAGAATGCAAGCTAGGCGGTGGGTGGGTGGGAGTGGGATGAGTGGGGTGGGTCTTGCATGTTTAAACAACTCCTTGCTGACAGAAAATGATAGCAGACATAGCTCCAGGTTTTAGGGGCCCTGCCCTGCCCTAGATAGCCCAGGCTAACTCGATCTTAGCAGATCTTGGCTGCTAAGCAGGGTCAGTC
>NW_015267671.1:0-402 GCF_001447785.1 Gekko japonicus
TTATAAACCTCTACCATGTCCCCCCTTAGCCGTGTCTTTCCTAAACACAGTTAGTAAAAAAGAAAACAGAAACCTTTACATACTGGAGGGGCAGATGAGATGCTGGAATAACCAGCACGCGAAAGGAACAGCTGGCAAAGATTTTCGCAGGACTAAAGGGCTTCCTGGAGACGCTTTACAGAAAGGGAGGCGACAGAGGAGACTGGCTGCCCGTCATCCAAAGCAAACAATGTGCAGATTTACGCCACTGTGCTAAAACAATTGCGCAGGATGTTCCTGTGTGCGCTCATAGCTTATTTTTGAGTTTGCTCATGCGCCACTCTCTGACAAAGGACACAGAAAACAGTGTCTGGGCCGAGGAAAGTTTAAGCTTTATTAACCAATGCATCAATCATCAATCAC
>NW_015267672.1:0-402 GCF_001447785.1 Gekko japonicus
AGCAGCTGCTCAAGCTGTCCATAGTTGCTTGTCACAGTTTGTGTTGTTGGTCCTCCCCGCCCCTTTGCATGCTCTTAAGCATGAGAACGACTTCTGGAGTCGTTCTTATTTTTAATTTTTATGTCAGTTTGGCAAAAGGCATGAAGACCTTGACAGATAAGTGCCCAGGCCCATCACCTAGTTGGGTAATGCGTTGATCTACTGTTGCATAAAATGTGCCCAAATGTTGAGTTTCTTTACACCTGTGCAGTTGGCTCTTCCAAAATCTGAACGGGCAACATGCAGCCCCAGTAAGAAAAAAGCAGGATTTGATGTAGACTGAAGAATTCCTGTTTTGCGGCCTATGCCACTTTTACATGGCTCTTCTTAGAGCAGCATAAGTGTACCTTTCTAGCACAGTGA
>NW_015267673.1:0-402 GCF_001447785.1 Gekko japonicus
CACTAACTTAACTTAGAGGGAACAGTGCTATCCACCCCATCCCAAATTAACAAATTAACCAAAAAGTTAGCCAGGTGGTGAAAAAACATGCTTCCATCAGAAAAATCAGAAATTGCCAACAGTTGAAATTCACAAACAAAACACCCTACAAATTCCTTAACCACCCTGCATAAATGTTAAGTCCCTCTGATATCCTCTGAAAAAGAAAGACTATTACATAGCAGGGAAGAAGGAGGGAAGAAAGAATCCTGTTCTGTTTTAGGCACTAGATACAGGCATTCAGATCTGGAAACTGGTAGATGGAATATCACAAAGACCCAAAGAAGTATCCCTGTATGGAGGTGTATATTTAGTTTCTGTCTGAGCTGTTCACAGTCCTCAGGCAAATCTTTTAGAGAGTAA
>NW_015267674.1:0-402 GCF_001447785.1 Gekko japonicus
CTTAAGTGACCGAGGCACTTCCGCTCTCGCTGTTCCCTCCCGCCCCTCGGCCGCCAGGTAGTTCTCCCACAGCTCCTGCACCTCTGTGAGGCGTGTGGGTTTCCAGCACGCTACCCAGTGTCGCGTACGGGGAGGCAGGATCTGGAGCAGGTGTTCGATGACCACCAACTCGACCACCCGACGGCCATCCTCAGAGGAGGGATTCAACCAGCGCATGGCGGCGTCTCGCAGGGCCGCGATTGTAGACCTGGGTCGTCCCGCTGGGGTTACTGTCAGGGACCTAAAGCGTTGTCTGTAGGCCTCTGGGGTGAGCTCGTATCGATCTAGAATAGCGGCTTTGAGCTTCTTATAGTCGGCAGCGTCGCTCTTCTCCAAGGCCTTCATGGCCGCCTGTGCTTCCCC
>NW_015267675.1:0-402 GCF_001447785.1 Gekko japonicus
TTGTCTTGCTGGCACCGTCAGGGGTTCGTGGCGTGCCCGTGCGTGGCTTAATTATTTAGAACAGACGGTTAAGTTCCATTGCCTAGCTCTTGAAGTCTTTGGGCCGCTCCAGCTAAGGACCCCTGGCCGCACCGGGGACCCACCGCACTGGGGACAGAAAGGCAGCGGTTCAAAGACGGGGGACTTTGTATCCTGCGGATAGTATGAGCACCGTCTGATCCTGACATGATGTGGACTCGCCCGGCTTTCCCCAATTTCCAGTGGAGCCGGCCTCTTGCACTTTAGGTGAGAAAGAGAGGAGTTACCTCTGCAGTGTGGGGTGTGCCCAGGTTGTATCTGGGTGGGAGGGCATGGGGTCCTAGTTTGAATGCGACTACTAGAGCCAGTTTCTCATGGAAGGGA
>NW_015267676.1:0-402 GCF_001447785.1 Gekko japonicus
TGTTACCTAGATGTAGAACTCGGCACTTACCCTTATTAAATTAAGTTTGAGATACATCTCATTTGAAGTAGCGAGCAGTTTAATAATCATGGATCGTCTCGGGAAGGCGTGTTGCAGAACGATCGTTTACGAGCGAGGGAAATTCACATCGTGAACATGGCATTTGCTCTCGGATCGAGGGCACTGGAGGAGCGTTCTTGCTGAAAGGAGAGCTGAATTAAATATCGAGCTGTGCCATCTGTCTCCTCCGTTGCTCTCCAGAGTCAAAGGTCTCACCCAGCCCCTGTGGCTCGAGATCCTGGAATGCCTTTGTGCAAAGCCCACGTGCTCGCCTTCTGAGCGGTAGGGCCCTCCCTATGGGAGCGTGGTCTGTGCCCGTGGCTCTTGCACTTATATCCCCGG
>NW_015267677.1:0-402 GCF_001447785.1 Gekko japonicus
TTTTTTTTTGCTTCTTCTTTTTCTTAAAAAAGGACTCTCCTCCCTCCCTCCTGACCCCCAGGCGGTTCAAGCTGGCCCGGCCGCGCTCCCCGAGTGCCACAGGTCCTTTTCCGTCTTTGCAAGCGGAGCGGCGTCCGGCGAGAGGCCGCGATCCTGAGAGGCTGGCGATTAAAAAAACCCCCCACGCGTCTCCTTTTGGGGTGGGGTCCACAACATCCCGGGCCACATTGCTCTCTGGGCCCACGCCGGCAGGGGCGGGAGGAAGCCGGGGAGGGGCGCTACTCCAGCCCCAGGATGTAGTTGATGCCCTGCACCACTCCGATGATGACTGGCTGCCAGGCCACGAGGTAACGCAGCCAGTCCAGGAGCTGCCCGTACATGACGTGCGGCCTCTCCCAGCTG
>NW_015267678.1:0-402 GCF_001447785.1 Gekko japonicus
TTTGTTTTTTTAAACCTTTTATGTAGCTTCTTAGTGTTTCTTAAGTTGGTGTCCTTTCTAATTGGACGCAGCCACTTTGATCCACAGAGCAAATGGAAATTAAGGGAGGGAAACGGGGTTCCACATTCGCAGGCCGTCCCAGCCAGATTGCGTGGCCGGCTGCTGCGGGGATGTGTTTTTAGAATCTCTTCCCCCTTTGCCCAGGCAGCCCAAACTACCGTCTCCGTACTTCTGCTTTGTTGCAAATAACAATTTGCAAACCTTACCGCACTGCGCAGCAGCTTGTTAGCGGTGTTACCTGTGTAGTTTCATGTACTGACTAGTTAAAAAACATGCCGTTGTTTAAAAGCTGTATGATTTCTTTTACAATGTTTTTTTTGTGCTTCCCCCCTTCCCCCCCAT
>NW_015267679.1:0-402 GCF_001447785.1 Gekko japonicus
ATCTTTTGGGACAGATGGAATGACCACGCTCATTCCAGGCCATTGCTTGCTATACCCAATTAGTTGTGTATGACAAAGCTCCCAAGTGAGTCAATGGGAAAGGATGACTCTGGGAATAACCCCAAGGCTAATCCAGGATACTATGGGCTGAGTCCAGCAATCTGTAAGCAGAAGGTGCTGATGGCTACAGATCTCACTTGCTTCCCCCTACCTAGAGCAGTCCCTTCCAACTCTTGAAGGTTGATTCCTGGAATTGCAAGACCCAAACAGGTCAGCAGACTGCAATGAAGAAGCAGAAGGGGGTGAAATAACTATTCCTGCCTCTTTTATAAGCAGCAGGATAGTAACAGGAAAAGGAGGAAGGACTAATTTCTCCCCCTTCCCCCTCAGTGCAGTCCACCA
>NW_015267680.1:0-402 GCF_001447785.1 Gekko japonicus
CTTGTTGGTCTCTAAGGCGCTACGGGACTTGAATGCGGCTCTTCGACTGCAGACCAAGACGGCTGCCCTCTGGAACTGTCTTTGGTGCTTGTTTTCCGACTAGCTCTCCGAAACTAGGACAAAGCAAAATTCTGGGACAAAGATAAAATTCTAGTACAGCACTTCCTTCTACAGGGACTACAGGCTTTGTTCAGGGAATGTCCTGGAGAGACACTGAAAACGGTAGCAATCTTCAGCTGCACTTGTCTTCAAGAAGTCTTCTCTTTTGTCATGATCACAGAGATGCTGTTTCGTGTTCTGCAGCCCAGACCTACATCCCTTTCCCTCAAATGAGGAAAATGCATTTCCATCATGAGTTCACAACGCCAAGAAGGGGGTTCTCCAGTTCAGAGCCAAAGACTG
>NW_015267681.1:0-402 GCF_001447785.1 Gekko japonicus
TGCCTTAGGCAGTTTTTAAATTCTGCACTATAGTACTGTTCAATGGATGTCTGAAGTTACATGACTACAGGTGGGCAATCAATAAAGTAAATAAAATAAAAAAACATTACTTAGGACTGAATGAACATCAAAGGATAAAACACTTGACTACTTTGTTTGGGCTTGGTGGTCTAGAGCCAAATCCAGAGTGAAAGCTGTCTGAGTCTGTTATAACAAAACCTATTCTGTGGGTCCATAAAACTAACAAATTTATTGAAGGTATTTTCAGTCCAGAGAAGGAAGCACATTAGATAGTACAAATTGATCCCATCACTATTTCAGTAATATATAGAAAATTTAAAAAAAAGGTGTAACATTAAAGTGCAAAAATTATCTACATATTGGAGCTGAAACTTTCCCCCC
>NW_015267682.1:0-402 GCF_001447785.1 Gekko japonicus
AAGAGTTCGTAATATACAATACAAAGAAGATACTTGAAAGGAAAACTTGTAAAACGACATAGCAGCTTATCTTAGTGATAAAAGTACATACCAAACCTATCGCTTCATTTTTTTATTAAGGGTACTGGCTAAGTTCAAACAAAGGCACATCTGTCTGAGACAAAAGAGACTGTACCACAGGAGAGCTTCCGCCTGGTTAGTGTGGAATCCAACTGATTTAATCAGTAACCCATCTCTCTTGGCACGTATACATGAATGTCCCTTGGCTATGTCAAAAATCATTAGGGAAAAGGATCTCATGCTGTGCTATTTTTGGAAGTTTCATGGAAAAGGAAGACTATCCACTTTCCCACTGAATGGAATATATTTACTTAGAAGATAAATAAACGTGTAGGATTGGAC
>NW_015267683.1:0-402 GCF_001447785.1 Gekko japonicus
ACTGCACCACGCCGGCTCTCTATGTGACTAACTCATGTCGATGCTCTTTCCATGCAAAGCCCAAAGTCCAACCAATATGTTCCTACTACCAGTGCCAGGAGGAGAGGAGAGATTGGTCAGAGCAGCCTACTAACACCAGCTGCGGAACAACGGAGGGCCCCTGTTTAACTGAGACGCTGGGAACCCACGGCATCTCACGAATAAGGGTCTTTTAAGTTTTCCCCTTGGCTGCCAGCATCCCATTTAAACTTGTGTCAGATCCAAGGTGCAGGCGCATGGGAATTTGTGGCTGAAAGACATCAACAGGGAATCTCAGAAGAGCCCAGTAAGATGCCCAGCGCTTCTGAGTGTATGCTGGCACAGAAGGAGAAAAGAAAATTGGATTTACACCCCGCCTTTCAC
>NW_015267684.1:0-402 GCF_001447785.1 Gekko japonicus
GCTATACAGAGGCAGGCAATGGCAAATGAACCCTGTCTCTCAACTTGAAAACTATGGGATCAGTTAGCTGCAACTTGATGGCACCTTCCACCACACTGTGTTTGGTAAAAGGGGCACTGGTGAATTCCATACTAAGGCTATGCATAGTTCTCTTGTTGGTAAATTTGAAATCTCATCCTCAGCTCTCTGTACAGTCCTATGCAGAGTCTCTCCACTCTAATCCCATTGAAATCAAGGGGTTTAGACTGGAGTGACTGCACAGAATTGCACTGTGTGGGTCCCAGCCCTCAGCCAACAGAATAACTTCACTAGGGTGACACAATTCCTCCAGAAAATACTCATATGTTCTGCAAGGAAAGAGGACAGTCTGGTCTGAACAAAGGTGTGAAGCACCTATGAAAT
>NW_015267685.1:0-402 GCF_001447785.1 Gekko japonicus
CTCTGCAACCATGTATGAGAGATTCAACAATAAACTTTCCTCCCATTTGCAATGATTTCCATCTTTTTTTATAAGCAGCATAACAAAGAATTCAATTGCAGATCCTATCTTGCTTTGTGCTTAAGTCATACAGAGAAAATAACATTAAGAAACTGCTCACAATAATATAACTACAGGCAAACTTTGTACTTGGCCGAAGCTCTTGATTAAATAATCTGTAGTCTTGTGTAGGTCAGAATGGCTGAAATCTGATTTTGAACCTAATGCAACGCTCTGAATTTGATTCTGGGTTTCAGTACAGAATGTTTAGAAACTTCCTGATCAAATCATTCTCATTGTCCAGTACTAAAAAGTTCCAATTTGTTTTAGATATACAGGTAAATACAACCTGTGTTCTGTAAC
>NW_015267686.1:0-402 GCF_001447785.1 Gekko japonicus
TTTATGTTTACTAAATATCTTGTACTATAGCCTCTTGTGGGGAAAATTAAATGTCTTAGTATTGTGTGATACAGGTACAAGGATTTTTTTGATATTTGTGACTTTCTATTTGATACTTGTGATTTTCCAGTTGTGAATTTGTGTAACTTACGAGATGACTTGTTAATGAATGTCTAAATAATAGAGGAATAGTTATTGAATAAGACATTAAGAGACATTGACACGTGATTCTTTCATTTTTGTTGTTTATTGCACACTGATAAAATATACACATACTTTGTAGATTTTACTTGTGGAGTCTGTATATGGCATTATTACCCCATAGCTGATAGTCTTGACTGACATGGAGGTCTGTTTGCTTTGCTTACCTTTGAGACCAACAATATTTAATTCTGGGTGTGC
>NW_015267687.1:0-402 GCF_001447785.1 Gekko japonicus
ATCTATCTTCTATCTTCTATCTATCTACCATCTATCTTCTATCTATCCATCATCTATCTCCTTGCCCTTTCCACTGGCATCAGTGATGTGCACCATAGGCCAATATGAACAACATGATGTTGCCTGGATGTGGATAAGTTTGATTATACAGTACAGTTGCAGAGAACCTAACACAGTGATGCCACATAGTTATAATGTATACATCCATTGTAAGACAACATTCTTGAGCCCCTACATACAATAAGATGAGCAGATCCCTGCCAGTCTACTTTAGGGGTGAGGTGCAGCACAGAGGTTAGGCTTGTGGTATGAGATAATGATTACAGGATCACAGAATCATAGAGTCGTCAGGGGGCCATAAAGGCCATCTAGGCCAACCCCCCTGCTCAATGCAGGATCAGC
>NW_015267688.1:0-402 GCF_001447785.1 Gekko japonicus
GCATTCTAATTAAAAGATCTCAGGCAGGAGGTGTTGAGAAGGACCTTTCTCTACCCAGGATCTTAGAGACCTGCTGCTAGAAAGAGCAGGCAATACTAGGAATGCCATGATCTTTTCCATACATGAATTTGCCAGATGAATTTACCGTAATTGATGTAGCGATTCTGATGAGCAGATACTGGGATTAGTTCATTGGTGTGACAGATGTCCTGAACTCCTTCCAAACTGTTTGGCAGCAATGCAGTAGCTTTTGTACTTACTAGCCATACTAGTCGCTTGATCCTCCAGCCTGATTTACAGATGGACCCAGCATACTGGTAAACCTGGTCATTTCGGATCCTGGAAGGGAGAGCGTATGGAAGGGAACCCTGGGGCAGCTCAGGCACATGAATG
Source organism: Gekko japonicus (assembly GCF_001447785.1). Taxonomy (NCBI): domain Eukaryota; kingdom Metazoa; phylum Chordata; class Lepidosauria; order Squamata; family Gekkonidae; genus Gekko; species Gekko japonicus. The sequence continues at coordinate 394 of NW_015267688.1, forward strand.
AGAAGCAGG
>NW_015267689.1:0-402 GCF_001447785.1 Gekko japonicus
CGCCACATTGACTGACCACTGACCATCTTTCTTTTGCGTGCGCACCTGCGTCCCTCTCTCTTCCCTCTCAGGATGGCTTGGAGGAATAACTGCGAAGGCCTCGATCTGTCTCACTGGCTGAAAGGGTGTGAACTGTGAGAGGAGCGACGCGGAAAGGAGGAGGCCGTGGAAACACTCGGTGCGGATCACATGACGTGCTGTGGCACCACTGACCTCTGGGAGCCGGACAGTTTGTCGCGTGTGGACAGATCTGTTCCACGCTCTCCACAGGGCCTCTTGCCCAGGGAAAGGGATTGCCGTTCCGGGAGCGAGAGTCAGATCTTGTGATATATAAAAAATATGTATTCGGATTTCTGCCATGGAGTCGTGGTGTATTACAGGTCCTACTAATGCATGCTGGGA
>NW_015267690.1:0-402 GCF_001447785.1 Gekko japonicus
AAGGGTGTAACTCTGCTGAAGATTGCAATGTGAAAAACTGAATAATACCTAGTCCCATTTAAATTCAGTGAATGAATGTAGATAACCAGTTTTCTTGGGAAGTGGGTATAGACATCCACTGTTCGGTTGTTATGCTAAGCATACTTCCAAGTAGCTTTACATGATATCACTATCATGCACTGCATCAAGCCATGAACAAAGACAGGTTACCTTTGATTAGTTTTGTTGTATAAACAAAACAAATCACAAATATGGTACTACAAGGAACTTCAGAAAAGCAGCTATTGCATTGGCTATTCCAGATTTGTATGGATTCCTATTCTTACATATATACTAAATCAGGCTCATTAAGAGGCTATATAATTGAATCAAAGAGCCTATCAGGGCTATTTTTGGGCAGGA
>NW_015267691.1:0-402 GCF_001447785.1 Gekko japonicus
GTGTCCAGACTTCTGTTGCAGAGGTGGCACGGACCCGTTGTCCCTTGGAGACGGTCTCTCTTACCTGTGGAAGTGCAAGTTCCTGTTTCTTCCGCCGCCCCTCATCACCGGGGTCATCAACAAACGAAAGAAGGAGGAGCCAAACTGCATTCTAACCGCTCCCGCTATCTCAAGGGGAAAGGCACCACTTCCCATTAGTCGCCGACCTCCTCCTCACACAAGGCCCCCCCCGTGTCCTATACCACGATGTCCCACGCTTGAAACTGACGGCCTGGAGGATCACGGTTCCAAACTCTCTGCCGTGGACAGAATAAAACAGAAGTGTGTTGTGGAAAGTTGGATCAAATCACAGTTGACTTCCTGCGATCCTGGAAGGTATTCAAGGCAAGAGACATTCAGAGG
>NW_015267692.1:0-402 GCF_001447785.1 Gekko japonicus
CTGGAACTAGAGTAGAGTAGGACAGTGTATAACAAGTTAAAAAGAGACAACATAATCGTTTAAATGGTTAAAATTGTAAATCTAAACGGTTAAAATTGTACTCTTATTAAAATTATACTCTTAACATCGCACAGAGCCAGCATATTAGGGCATTTTAAGAACGCCATCTCGTACTGTGTTTTATGGTTTTTCGTAGGATGTTCTGATGTTTTAAAGCTGGCCCAGTTGGTCTCTTGTGCTGCAACCTGCCCCGATCCTGCTTGCGGGGCGGGTGGGATAGAAATCCAACCCAATCAATCAGTCAATCAAAATTGTAATGTAGAAGTCGTCTAGGCGGTTCTAGTTATCTGTGCTGTGTTCTTGCTTTCCATATTCATGTCCTCTTTTTCTCTCTCCCTCCCT
>NW_015267693.1:0-402 GCF_001447785.1 Gekko japonicus
CTTGGCAGGCTTTTAACAACTACAGCCCACACCCAGTATGTCAATCAACAGAGGAACTAAACTCCTGCCAACTCACTTGGCAAGTTGGAACTGATGCAAAAGGTTTCATTCATAGGCATTACATTAGATTTCATTCTACGCAGAATGTTTCCACCTCCAGAGAGAGTCCTAAAAGAGACTAAACGTACTGCATCACCAGAAACTATGCTCCTAGCCTGCCATCTTTATTCAAAAGCTGGTAGGATTAATGGTCTCTACTATGCCAGTCATGCCCTATGTGTGATTATGTATGAGTCCCCTGCAGTTATGATTCATCAGGGCATTCAGTTCCCCTCATCACCACCAGTCAAAGAAGCTAAACCTCCTAAGATATTAGGACATCCTAAATCCAGGGGTCATTTC
>NW_015267694.1:0-402 GCF_001447785.1 Gekko japonicus
GGCATTCTAAATTATCTTATACACTGTATGTGCAAACTTCACTTAAATCTGAAGCATCTTGGCATGTGTGTACTGGGAACTAAAGGTACAACATGAAGTAATTTAAGATACTATCATACTGTTGATGATTACTACTCCATGGATGAAAGCAGATTATTTCTATGCTCACTGGTCAATGTTGCAATTGGTGAAATGATGGCCCTTCGCTTCCGCATCGCAAAGTGCCATATCCTCATGACTTTGCGTTTTCAATTGTGAAATGCAGATCAGTTGCACAACGAGCTTCAACAAAACATTAACATTCTCTTCCCCGACACTTAGTAAATTAGAAAGGGCTTATAATTTGCTACTGTAAAGCGATCCAACACTGCATTTAAAGTGTAACACTCTCTTTTAAAAACA
>NW_015267695.1:0-402 GCF_001447785.1 Gekko japonicus
ATCCATATGAAAAGCATACACTCTGCCTCTCTGAGCAATGGCTCCTATCATTTGTTCAGAGGGAGAGGTGCCAGTTAATAGCCTGGAATGGAAGGCCAAAAAAATCAAATCAAAAGCAAGAAGGGTGGGAGGACGACGGTGTGGTTTTGAAATAGGTGGCTGGCACCACACTAGAGAAAGATCTGTTTGCAGCTCCCCAGAGCTTTCGGTTGTTATTAGAGAAATGAGTAATCCTAAAAGATGTGATGGCAATAAAGCTGTTTGGAATGGGCTAGTTTTATTTGGGTTGACTATTAAAAATTAGGTTTAGTGGTTTTAGTTTATGTTGTAAGCCATCTGTATCAGATTCTGGAAAGGCAACATATGATTTCCAAATCATATCTCCCTTATAAATAATAGCCG
>NW_015267696.1:0-402 GCF_001447785.1 Gekko japonicus
ATGCCCAAACTAACTTCCAGACAGAGAGAACCAAACATGCATTTCAAAAGGACTTGGTGACCTTTTATTAAATTCATGACATCTAAGATGTGAAGGAGATTATACACATCGGATATTTTCTTTTGTTATAAAGATGTACATGAATCTCTTTCAGTCAAAACCTAAGTTTAATCTGTTTACAATCATTCCATGTTACTCATTTTAATATTCATATAAGTGAGCCAAGAGTTTATTCATCTCTTCAGAATCTTTTCCAGTCAATGGTCCATAATGCTGGCAGATGATCTAGATGATCTCTGGGAATGGGTAGAATATTTACTCCAGATGTCCCTATATTTTCTGGAGAGAGTCCCTTTTTTCTGTTCTCTGTCCTCAGCAAATCATTAGCATAATAGGCCACAC
>NW_015267697.1:0-402 GCF_001447785.1 Gekko japonicus
CCTATGTATAATTTTATAAACCTCTGTCATGTAGCCCCTTAGTTGCCTATAATAATGCTTTAAACACATTACCCCAGTAATCCTCCCAGCTCACTCAACATCTTATTGTTACCCTCATTTTACATACAGAAAACTCTGGTCGAGAGTGTAAGGACTTGCTGAAGGCCAGCATCATAAGTTTGTAGCAGAAGAGAACTAGGAAATCGCTGGTTTGCTTCTCAGTCGTGTAGTGACTGGTGCTCACTAGCATCATGCTAGCTTTACTACTTCTCTCTTTAAACAGTTGCATTGCGCCTCAGATGATACTATTTTATAATTCAAAATGTGGTTTTTCTTTAAAATGTAAAAATAGCTTTATTCCGCACTACATTCAGAATTTGTATGGCTGTATACAAACTGGCT
>NW_015267698.1:0-402 GCF_001447785.1 Gekko japonicus
TTTCCAGTGGGCCACATAAACTATTTAATCCCTTCCTTTCCCAAATGCTCACCCTCTAGGCGTTTACCTTTCAATGAAAACTTTCTGAGGTTAGCAATTGTTTCTTGGCATCTTTGCAATAGTAATTACTGAAAGACAGTACAACATGGTGGCTAGATTGTCAGAGCAGGATCTGGGAAACCAAGGTTTGACTCTCCACTCTGTTATGGAAGCTAGATGAGTGACTCTGGGTCAGTCATACAGTCTCACTTAACCTATCTCACAGGGTGATTGTGAGGACAAGCAATTTTGGATGCCCAGTGAGAAGAAAAGTGGAGTATATATGAAGTAAATAAATAATCAAACCCTCAAAGGTTGGCCTGGAATCGCTAAACTGACTATAATGAGCTCTGAGCAAATCTA
>NW_015267699.1:0-402 GCF_001447785.1 Gekko japonicus
TCCACAGCTTAGAGGGAGCATTGCGTCTTTAAAGATCCACATAGCAGATTAGAGTTCCACACAGTGACTTAATTGGCTCTTGCAAAGAAACATATACATTCCAGCACTCATGCCCATCTATTTTTGACACGAGAGTCCATTTCCCCTTTGGGATGATATTTCAATCCTGGAAGGGAGGCATGGGAAGAAAAGGTTAAGTACCTCCCCTTCTCGGCAACCCTCCACTGATCTTCAAAGCAGCTGCCTTGGGCTGCAAATTAGCATTTAAAAAACCACAGAAGCCCCAGTGCACAAGTCTTTCCAGTCATGTCTGATTTAGCCCTGAGTTGCTGTGTCAGCTGTTGGGTGCAGATCCCGTCACTGCCCATTTATTCTTTGCAAGTGAAGTGCAGTTCTTTAAGT
>NW_015267700.1:0-402 GCF_001447785.1 Gekko japonicus
TTTCCGGGCCTTCACATCTCTAGTCAGACAACAGAGTGAAGCATCCCTATTCAGAGGCAGGATAACTCTGTTTGCCAGCTGCTACTGGATGGCTCTCTCAATTGGGAGCACTCAAACACTCCTTGGTTCAGCTTATCAGCTGTTCACCAGTCACGAACAAGGAGCCAACAGCCCAACGTGGTACCTTAAAAGACTAACAAAATTTATTCTGGTACAAGCTCACATGAGTCAGCGATCGTTTCATAGAATACTGGGGGGTGGGGGGAGGAATGCGTTCTGCTTTCAGTTTACACTGTCGGATCCACAACCTTACTCGCTCACAATAGCACGGTATCCCTCACAGATGCTACTGAAATAGCCTCTGACATCAGAAACCCACCCCACTAAAACAAGCGTGCATGA
>NW_015267701.1:0-402 GCF_001447785.1 Gekko japonicus
CCAAATTGGGCTCTATGTGCAAGAGCTGAGTAACTCACCTATGACTGTTACACAGAATGAAGAGTGAGTACCCCAGATGTGTATTCTGTAACAGCATGACAATTGGCTCCCAGTTCCCTTTCTGAAATGGCAAATTGGTATGATTGCCCAATTTTTTGATCACAGTCCCAGCAGCTGGATCAAGGGGAAGAGCATCCTCCCAGTATCATCTGCAGATGTGGTTCCTCAGCCAGCTATGGTTGAGAAGGCAGTGTAGTACGGTGCTAAAATCAGCAGTTCCCAGACTTTTTGAAGTGGAAGTCACTTCTGAACTCAGTGTACTCTTTGAGATCCAGTTGCAAACTAACTCCATGCTACCTTGCCGCTCCACAAAATATAGGAATGTCACATCAGTAATACTAA
>NW_015267702.1:0-402 GCF_001447785.1 Gekko japonicus
AGGAAGTGCTGCAGATTTCCATAGATGACATTTGGGTACCAAACAGGTCCAAAACACACAGGTCTCCCGAAGGGCAGAAAGTGACAAAGAAAAGTGTGGCTATCCTGCCACAAGAGGGGGGGGGATAATTTTAGTCGAAACACCAGGTAACAAGTGAATAGAAGCCAGAGCCGGTAGCAGGGCCTAATGGTTGGAGAAGCAAATTCTCCACTAAAAGCAGAGACTAGAGCTCCTAACCCATGTTTAAGCAACCCTTTGCAGTGGAGGAACTCCAGCCGAATTGCAACATTCTTCAGTTGCAACCACAACTAAGCAATGAATCTTGTAATACTTGGGAAACTTGGTCTTTCTTCTGGCACAAATGCTCATTTTTACTGGTGTGTATGTGTGTGTTAGGAGCTG
>NW_015267703.1:0-402 GCF_001447785.1 Gekko japonicus
CTGCGATTGCTGTCTCACTGTTTCTTTTAACATGTTCAGAGAGGCCGGAGGTGTGGCTTACATCAAGTCATTCCAAAAAGTAGCAAACATAATGACAGCTTAATAGGGGTCATGGCCCAAAAGTGGGGCTCTGAAACATACATGAGGGTCCAGACTTATGGGTTAAATAACAAAGCTCTATAACATATTGCATTACAAAAAAACCTATGTTTCCATTTTTTTCCTAGCAAGTTCATTTTTTCTGGGATTTATGGGAAACTTGCGTTTGAATCGTATGGGTTTTCTGCTGTTGAAAAATTAAGAAGTTCACTCTGGCCACCAGAATCGATGCTTGGGATCATGGGACCTGCTGCATGTATAAAAGCCATGTGGGATGGACGTTGTAATAAGGATGGGAATTAG
>NW_015267704.1:0-402 GCF_001447785.1 Gekko japonicus
TTTTTCAAAATATATGCTTATGTCATGGAGGGGCAGTGTGGCAATTAGAACCAGTAACAGCAGGCTTCCCGTAATTAATGTTATCGAATCGCTTTGTTTAATTTGAAAGAATGCACATTTACCCAAGCATACACTTAGTCCATTATAAGCGACCACCTTACCGTTCTCAATCATTTGTCTGTCTTTAAGAAAGCCGTCTTAAGAAACACCCCCTTCTCCCCCGCATGCCACTGACTTCAGCGAAGCAATAGTCCTAAGCATGTTGCAGTCAGTTGCGCTCCCAAGTCAATGCCTGGGAATCGCTCTTGAAAACAGGCCCTGCTGCTGACATCAGGAAACAGTATGGACAGCGAGGGATCCATTCAAGTTGACTGGCCCTGTAACTTAATGGGACAGCTCCTG
>NW_015267705.1:0-402 GCF_001447785.1 Gekko japonicus
GGGGGCGTGGCGACGCCGGAGAGAAAATGGCCGCCTAAAGAGATCTCTCCGAGAACCCTCCAACCCCTCGTTCGAATAACGCTGACCAATAATCACAAATCATCTTATACTGCATGGGAGATTCTAGCCGACAACTTCCTCGACCGAACGCTATACTCAGCGGCAAGGTAAAGTCGCGAAAAATAACAAATTTCAACCATCTTGTTATAGGGCCCAGACGTTCTGTGCCGGCAAAAATGGCGGCCCCAGCTCAGGAGGCGGGAAAAGAGTCGGGTAGTGAACCGGTTACAGCAGCGACACTCAATGCCTCTCTAACCACGGCCCTTAGTAAAATGGAAAAGACGATGCTTGACAATATTTCATTAATGTTAAAACCCCTATACGACCAACTGGATGACATGA
>NW_015267706.1:0-402 GCF_001447785.1 Gekko japonicus
GACCTTGGGTCACTCCCATATTCTCAGCCTAATCTGGTGGGGAAGGAGAAAAGGAAGTATGGAAAGTGGACTGCCAGGAAGATGAAAAGAAGCAATAATTTGGGGAGAAGGATACGGGTGAAAGTGAGGTGCTCCTCTGCAAGTGCTGACAGGTTCCCCGGTATGCAGATGGGCCTGGCCTGGTGACTGGCACAGCACAACTGAGCTGGGTCTGGTAGCTAGAACCTTACAAGTGAGCCCAGCCCAGCTACCAGAACTGTGCAAAGTTATCCCAGAGAGAGTTTCCCAGGGGACGGAAGGAGGGACAGATGAAGACAGAGGGGCACATAAAGGTAAAGGCCATGGCTGCAGTCACATGAGCAGTTCGCGCTGATACAGTTGCGTTACCTTTGTGGATTTAAA
>NW_015267707.1:0-402 GCF_001447785.1 Gekko japonicus
CTGAGCTGCCCATTCCTGACCCACCCCCTTTTTCTGTTCAGACACAGTTGCCTAGGGCTGGTTTGTGATTTAACATAAAATAGAGGGAAGAATTACAGAACTTCTCATGATACGTAATTCGGAGGATGGGAAATGGCAAGATTTAACACTCACCAACACAAAGAACTCTCTAAATATAGAAAACTAGCACACCTATGAGCAGTCTGGGGCAAATCTTCTCTCCCTGACAGGCTAGCTGTCTACAACTAGAGAGGTTTTTGATCATTTACCAATCATATTTTGACATAAAAGAACCTCAGGATAATTTATTATCATTTCTAACTGGATAGATTTTTAAAATTTGAGCCTCCATGCTCAAAGGGACAAGCCATCTTTCATCCCCACTCCCCAGTGCCTGCCAGG
>NW_015267708.1:0-402 GCF_001447785.1 Gekko japonicus
AGGCCTTTTAAGTTTTTAGTAGAGAGGTAAACTGTGTCCCCTTTATCAGCTTGAGTTTTGTAATCTTCTTTCACTTTGTCCAAAGTCTTTTGGATGCTAGCCCAGTGGTCATGTAGATCTTGACACCAAGTCTGAAGATCCCTGGGGGGGTCAGGAGTCCCCAACATGGGGAGAAGGCCCCCCTCATAGCCATGCAAGGCCTTAAAGGGAGACAGTCCAGTAGAACTATGAACAGAATTGTTATAACTATATTCTGCATAAGATAACAATTTGACCCAATTGTTTTGCTGGTAGTTAGTGAAACACCTTAGGAATTGTTCTACCACCTGGTTGACCCATTCGGTCTGACTGTCAGTCTCATGGTGGTGAGCACCAAACTTTGAAAGGCACCCTTGCCCCCTC
>NW_015267709.1:0-402 GCF_001447785.1 Gekko japonicus
TCATCATCATAAAAACAAGACAGTCTGACTATGATTCAGCTTTTGCTGAAGGCCTATGTATGACTGTGCAAACGTTACATGTTTACAGAATACACATATATCCTGCTGGCCCTGCCCCTTCCCTATCAGCATAGCCTATACAGATTGTATGCCCTTGACTCTCCAGGCATTGTGGCTCCGTAGCCTGCAGGACTGAACTTTTTGCAGAATCTTCTGTCATGCTGTAGAGCTTCACTATTCAAGTTTAGATTTCTGTAGACTTTCAGAAGTTATGCTGAAAGCATGTACAGGTATAAACTGGGACTATGAGTGTAACCCTGCTCATTCCATATGTGCGTTCACTGTAAACCCCTGTAATGCTTACAGTCATCAGGTTATATGCAAGTATGTCTGAATGAATTA
>NW_015267710.1:0-402 GCF_001447785.1 Gekko japonicus
TAGTAATAATAATAATAATAGTAATAATATAATAACAGTAATAATAGTTCCATACAAAAGATTAACAGCAAGAAACGGCCTACTTGGTTTAGGGTTAATAGGATGTAAATAAAACCAATGTTTTCCCCCTTTCTCCCATGAGCAAAAGAGGCGTGTTTTGTTTGACAACCTAGTTCCCGAAATATATACAGCGTTTGGCTCCAGATCCATGCAATAAAACTGAGGATACAGACGTATACATTCTGCTCCAAACTGCTGTCTGTAGGATTCACGGTCTTATTTCCCCCTCACGCTCTTTATCAGCAAGGATTAGTTTGCATAACTCTGACCTACTTATGCCAGAATGTCCAGAACCCTTTTAAGAAGGAGAAAAATGCATTTCAAAGGAACACATGCCAGTTA
>NW_015267711.1:0-402 GCF_001447785.1 Gekko japonicus
TGCTCTGGCTGGGGGGGGTCAAGGAGGCGGGTCGGCTGTGGGATTGCCAGGGAGGAGGGGGCCTGGGTTCTCTCTTGGCCGAAGGTGTCAGCCGGAATTTCTAGGAGAAGAGGGGAGAGGCAGAGCCTGGGATTGAGGCAGGGTCGGTCTCTCTCTTCCCTCTTGTGGTTGTGCAGTATTTTTTTTTGGGGGGGGGGATCAGAAAGCAGATGCTTCTCAGGTGGCCCTCCTGGAAGGGGAGGAGAAATAACTCTGTGAGTGATTGGGAGCGTGGTGCTTAGGGCTCGGTGTCTCCATAAAACCTTCTAGCAAAACGGGCGTCTGGCTCCCGGTCTGTCTGGTGGGAGGAATGAGCCAGGGGTCATAAATCAGGCAATGGCTGGGCAGAAAGCGTGGGGTGGG
>NW_015267712.1:0-402 GCF_001447785.1 Gekko japonicus
TGGGGTCACTAGAAATCGGCCGTGACTTGAGGCCAAAAGACAATATTATGAAGTCACCACTCCTCTCTCTTCACTAGAAATCTAGTTAGATGTCTCCCCCCACCCCTGAACATTTTGCCACTTGCCAAAGGCAAGAGTACAAAACAAGTGTAAACTGGGTTTCGCTGGCAGGGCATGCAGGGTGTTCAGAGCTTCATTCTTCAGAAATGATGAGCGTGTGATAGGAAATGGATTTCTCTGAATATCATGAATAAGACGCTCCTCCCGCATATAAACAAGCTGGGAGAAAGTCAGACGTGGTGTGTTTGCTTTCATCTTACAATAATGTACTGAATTGCATTGCCGAATTGGGAGGGAGGAGGGGGAAAAGATTTACCGAATGTTAGATCTTCTAAAATATGA
>NW_015267713.1:0-402 GCF_001447785.1 Gekko japonicus
CTCCTCCTCCTCCTGTGCAAAGACGGTGGGGGCTGGGCTACAGCCAGCGGAGGGAGATAATGCAGATAACTGGGACAAGGGCTGCCTGATCCCATTAAAACACCCAGCTCCATCTGGCCTGCTCCTCTAACCCTGTTTTCGTTCTGCCGGGGAGCAGAGAGAAGCGCCATGAACAGGAACAGGAAGCCGCTGGGAGGCAAAGGCGTCGCCCCACCTCGGCAGGTGAGTCCTCTGACAGGGTTCCTGCCCTCTTGTCGTGTCTCTAAACAGACTTCCTTCCAAGGGCTTTGTTCGAGGGCTCGTACGTGTTGCATTGGGAAATCCTGTACAGGCGGTGGCGGCTCTGTCTTGTGAAACTCTGTGATGTGTGGAATGGATCCTCTTTCGCGTAGTGGTGAAGTG
>NW_015267714.1:0-402 GCF_001447785.1 Gekko japonicus
ATAAACCCAATCTTCTCCTCCTCCTCCTGCCAAACCCACAAGCAGAACCGCAGAAGCCCACGCCTCTCTCTGGGCGGTCTGTCCACAACTGGCGCTGAACTCCTGATGTGGTCTTTACTGGGAAAACGGCCCAGCTTTTCTACCCCAAGGCCAGGGCGCGGAGGACAGATGCGTGTGTTGGCGTATCCCCCCCACGTAGCGTCTTCCTTACGGCTGTACCTGCCTTGGTCTCTGCCTGCTTCCCTGCTCTTTGCAGAGGATTACGACACTCTGCCCAAATGATGCTAATTATTAAAAGCACCGAGGGCGGGAGGGAAGCCTTGTGAAACGAAGTCTTCCCCCTCTCTGCCCTCCCAGTTAATCTTTCATAGCTGTGCTTGCCCGGCTTCCTGGCTGCCGGCC
>NW_015267715.1:0-402 GCF_001447785.1 Gekko japonicus
TTCACTCCTGTCAGGGTATCGTCTGAACTATGTTCCCTAAGTGTGCTCCAGACCAACATATCATTAATGTTTTTAGCCCTTTTAAAAGTAAATAGAGGTTTTGATCAACATCTGGGGATGTCAGACAAAAGGTACCAATGTTTCTCCATTATATTCCTCACTCTAGCATGTGCCATCATAAATTAAGGGGATAATCATCCTGTCTGTGTAGTTAGTGCGGATGCTAGGTGTCAATAAGGATTCCTTGGTGTGGTCTTGGCTTTGTGAAGAAATGCATTCTCATCTGGGAGGTTTCACCAAGCAAAAGCCCCCACGGTGCGTTTTAAGTGGTTTTTCCCCCTCTGGGCAGAAGGTTGCTGTGTTTAGCCATATTTTATTATCGTTTTTGTCTCAAGCTTTTTG
>NW_015267716.1:0-402 GCF_001447785.1 Gekko japonicus
GTTCATATGGGAGAAGGATGGCACAGCATAAATGAGGGTAGGGAGACTGCTGCCTGCTGCCCTGAGCTCCTCAGAGGAGAGGTGGGTTAAAACGACATAGACAGAATAGCCGGCTACTTTGGCTGACCTCCCATTTATTATCCACAAAAAGGCACTTGCGAAAAACTTTCACTCAGATAAACAAAAGCCATGTTGTTCTTCTTATTATGAACAACCAAAATAACACCAAATAGTATGCAACGTTTGAGACCTCCAGACCTCTTTATCAAGCTGGATGTTTTAAAAGGTGTGCGCACACACGCACACGTTTCAAGTCCCCTTCTCTCTCTTTTGTTTTCGTTTGCTTGATTTCCAGTCTGGAGAATTCAAAACCTTGCAAACCGTTCTGCATGTGTGTGTGTT
>NW_015267717.1:0-402 GCF_001447785.1 Gekko japonicus
AGCCACCCACTTTCTCCGCAAAAGAGCTGCTGTTACTAACACGTTTTTAATTTCCTATTTGTGTAGAGCAAACACACAAAAATCCTTCAACTTAATGAATGAACGCTCCCGCAAACTAAAAATTGAGAGTAAACTTCAATGTTTGCAAGCTCGTGGTCGGATGGGTTACTGGAGCTCCTTTAAAAGCTATACAGACTATCGGGGGGTGTATTGAAGGGTTGCAGTAGAGCCTGGTGGGCACTGGCTCAAGTAATGGGGGGGGGAAGGGATTATTTCTAAATGAATTAAAGGTAAGGCGGTCTGCAGACGAGAGAGAATGCGACACATTATCTAGAGGAACAAGGTTCGAGTCCAGTAGTACGCTGAAGACCCAAAATCTTGGAAGCTAAGCAGAGTCGGCCC
>NW_015267718.1:0-401 GCF_001447785.1 Gekko japonicus
GCCCTAATAAAAGGTACTGCATGGATTGTGTCCTTGGCTTCCCAGCTTTTATTTATGGAGCATCATGGCTGTAAACGACTGGAATATATTAGGGACAGGCCACAGTAACAGGAGCTCTTCTGCTTAATGCATTTTATTATATTTTGTTTCAGCTACTGTACTATCCTATCCTTGACTGTCCACGATTTCTTAAACTTCTGAAGGAAACCATGGATTCAGGTGCATTCAAGCTCAAACTGAAAGACTATATGGTAAGAAAAAGAAAGCATTCTCAGTGGATTACCTGAAAACCAGCCCCGTGCCATGTCTTGAAATTACTTTTACAACTCTAGAGATGATAAACCTGTTTCCTCCCTAATAACATCATGGCATTTCCCAAGGTTGTTTTATTTGTAATAAAA
>NW_015267719.1:0-402 GCF_001447785.1 Gekko japonicus
GGAGAGCAACTCATAGAATTCTGTGAATATAACAACTTGTGCTTGTGAACACATGTTTCAGGCAGCTGAAGAGACATCTGACTGTTTTGATGTGCAATCTGTACCCAAGGCAGGAGGCTACTGTTAGGATAGCATATATAGAAATTGGCAGAGGTATCAGATCAGGATGTATTTTATCTCTCTCCCTGATCAATCTGTATGCAGACCATAACATAAGGAAAGCTTTATTAGATTTCTATGAAGGTGGAGCGAAAATTTGTGGAAGGAATATTAACAGTTTGGGATATACAGATGACACAACATTACTGGCAGAACATAGTGAAAACTTGAAACAACTGCTGATGAAGGTAAAAAGCAGATTACAGCTGACTGTAAGGCAAAAGTAATGACTACTGAGGAATT
>NW_015267720.1:0-402 GCF_001447785.1 Gekko japonicus
GGAGAGTTTGCAAGAAGGAGAAGAACACATGGACAGGTGGGTGTACGCATGGGTCAAAAGGAGGTCATGAGGGGGGTCAGGTGCTCGGCAGATGGGGGCCCCCGGGCACAGTCTGGCCAAGATCCCCCCAAAACCTGGAACTGGCCCTCGCACCAGTTAGCAAGAGTAGCTAAGAATCGTAGTCCAGGACAGATCTAGGATGGTGTATAGTGGAAAGAAGTGTTGTGTCCTTGATGCTAGGCATCAGAATACGGAGGTAGCATAGTTTTAAACAGGAACACAGTTTAATAACTTGGGTTCTTTTTTTCTGTGTGGAGCTGCAGTAAAAACTTCTCCCTTTCTCATTGACCACACCAAGTTCCAGAACAGGCTAAGACCGATTCCACAAAAGCAGTTGTCCCG
>NW_015267721.1:0-401 GCF_001447785.1 Gekko japonicus
TAGGGGCAGTACTCCCTCGGCACTCCCCATGTACTTCAATAGGGCTGCACAGGAGAAGCACCAGACAGATGGGGCAAAGTGAACTGTAGACTTTTAGAGCAGAAAAGCCGGTCATGGGCTACATGAGGATACCACCAAAAGGGGAATCACCACATTGAGTTCTCCCAAGTGTTATAATAACTGTGCATTTTCCAGCAGAACATCACCGGCTGCCACTGAAAGGAGCTGGGAAATGCAGCACATGATGATGTCCTGAGAGTATGTAAATCTGACACGTTACAGGGGAGACACAGGGACTGAGCACAGGGGATGCTGCTTTCCATGGCAAGTGGCAATCCTGTGTTACTCATAAAATAATAATTTACTCTTATTCTTGGTTTGCATGTACATAGGATTTTCAG
>NW_015267722.1:0-401 GCF_001447785.1 Gekko japonicus
ACACTCTGTCCATGAGCAGGAACCCAGCTACGGACTTCCAGCTGGCTGAAGGAGTGAGTTGAAGGAAGGAGCCACAGAGCTCCCAGCACTCAGCCTGCAAGTTCCTGGTTATGTTAACAACTCTGGCCACAGCAAGACAGGAGTCTGTCACCCAACAACCTGTGAGGAGGTGACACACCCAGGGACAGAGAGGGAAATTGCCAAATTGGCTAGAATACGTTCTGTTTCTTGAGGCAGGAAGGTGGGACAGACTCCCCAGGGTAGATTATACATTTTCCGGACACAGAGAGGATGCGCTCTTCCACTTTGCTCTTGACTTGGGAGCACAAGTCATGAAGGACTAAGTTTTTACTCAGGAAGCAACCCTGGAGAGTTTTTTGGTCACCTTCTGGGTGTGGAAC
>NW_015267723.1:0-401 GCF_001447785.1 Gekko japonicus
AATAAGATTTTCTGAACATCGACAGCCTGCTTTCTGATTGACCGTATCATGCCAAAGGTTTGCATGCTGGGTGAAATGTCAGAAGCCCACCAGTGGGGTACACCATGGGGAGCCTTTCACGTTTGCACAATAACCACCTTCCAGAACCAGTGGAGACGCGACCTCTGCCCTTTATTGATCCATCTCTTCTGACAAATAGACTTTCAAGTATTTCCACCAGATGAGGCTGTTTGTTTGAAATCTCGGGGGTCGTTCCTGCTTGCAGACACACAGAGCAAAAGGTTGTTTCTTTGGTCATGAAATAAGCTATCTCAATCTCTTTGCACCTTCTGGGTTTATCACCCTTATTTGGGTGTCTGTTTCATTGTGAATCCCCCTCCCCCTTCATTGGCTAGGTCACC
>NW_015267724.1:0-401 GCF_001447785.1 Gekko japonicus
TTTCTACCAAAAAAGCGCTGGGTTAGGTTATGAGTAGGTGGCTGCTCCGTGGTCGTCCACTTAACTTCAGGGCAGAGTGGGGATCTGAACATGGCTCTCCCAGTTTCTGCCCTGTCCTGGACGGCCCAGGCCAGGCAGATCTTGGAAGCGAAGGGAAAAGTTCCACCAGTGGTATTTCTGATTGTCCAGTCGCTGAAGACACTGGAACAGGGCCAGGCCAATAGAGACGGCAACCCTACAGCTCACACCGGATCAACGTCACTTTCCTTTGCCATTGCTAAAGGCTTGGGAACTCTGCCTTGTATCGAACCCGCTAGCCCTAATTGCAGTCTGTAATTATGCCTGATGTGCTTTCCTCCCCACATTTGCACCAGTTTCTCCCTTCCTGCATTTCAGATCGC
>NW_015267725.1:0-401 GCF_001447785.1 Gekko japonicus
GTCTCTGTTTCATACTGATGCATACTCTTCAAAGCACTGGCAATCACAGAAGTACTACAGACATATTATCTGACAGCCATCTCCATTTTCAATACATAAACACAGAGGAAGAATATGTCCTGCTCTCCATACTCCTTATTGTAGGATTCTTTCATCATATCTGTCCTACCGATTTAATGGGCTATTAGCTTTAGGAAATAGGCCACTGCCCCAGCCTTTACTGAGTTTACTGGCTGGGTAGTAAAATAGAAGAAGGGGAATTTACGAAGTTAGAAAATAGAAAATAGGATAACAAAAAAGAATAAAGAGGCAACAGGAAGCTATTAGAGTTAAGTTAGGGCAGCCAGATCAGGATCGTAGCACTCTATCCAGTTTAGATTAGGAACAGCCAGCAGTAAATA
>NW_015267726.1:0-401 GCF_001447785.1 Gekko japonicus
AAGCAGAGAGCAAAGCCATATTTGAGAAGCATTACCTGTGTGACACATTTATCTTCTGCCACAGATGGTCATCCTGGAATAATGCTAATCACAATACTCTGGAGTACATCATCATACTTGGCTATTTTTCACATGTTAACCATTTGTTTGAAGGCTAATGTCTCAAGTATAACATTATCTCCAGTAAAACCACAGGACTTTTCCCCTCCGGTTCTGTTTCTCAAATACTACTGCTAAGTATTCCAATCCAATTTAACTAACAGTAATTCTACTCAGATTTTTTAAAAGATACTTTGTATTCTTTGCCTTCTCCTAGTGGCTATGTAACAATTCAATTACTGAAGTTCCTCATCCAGAAAGTGCATTTGATTTCCTATAATTCTTATTCTGTTTGATTTTTT
>NW_015267727.1:0-401 GCF_001447785.1 Gekko japonicus
AACCACTACACCAAACTGGCTGGAAGAGAATCAAACAGACTCTGTTGGAGATGGCTGAAGCTCGGGGACAAGCAAAACCTCTCTTTCTGGGGATCTGATGTGGGGTTACAGACCCGATGACCTGTAGGAATGCCTTTCTGCCTCTACCTGGATATTTGTCAATGAGGCCAATCCATGTCTTAAGTTTCCAATGCTTTCTCCCCCAAAAGAAACCCACTAGGGTAAGTGGTACCCTGGAGAAGTTGGGCGGCCAACACAGGAGCAAACCCCCCCCCCAATCCAGACACTTCATTTTTGATGCATGCCTCTGAATGCTGTTTGTGCAAACAGCCACAGAAGTCCAGATCAAGGACAAGGGGTGAATGAGCTTTCCTGAAGATGACCTTCTGTCGCTGTATCTG
>NW_015267728.1:0-401 GCF_001447785.1 Gekko japonicus
GGAAGCCGGCAAAGGTCTTTTTAAACGATGGAGAGGCCCCTACGGCAGAAGCCAGCGGGCAGCGTGATACCTGCAAGCGGGGTCCATCAGGTTCGGCAAAAGGAGGCCTTTCCTTTTAGCAGGCCGTGACAGCAGTCGCCCCGGAGCCAACCCTGCACGGCTGCAGAAAAGCCAAGCAGGTCTTTTCTTCTAAATACTTCGGTTGGTCTTCAATTGCTGCCCTTGGAAAGGTGCAAGGGAATTTCCAAGAGGGAGGCGGTGATGCTGGTGCGAAAGCCAGGGATCAGTTTCCAGCCCCTCTCACAGACTCAAGTGGTCAAATTCCGCACAGGTTCCGACCAGTGCTGCAGAGCTCTCCTCTCACTCTGTCGATTCACGAGGGCAATTCTGTTAGGTAAAGG
>NW_015267729.1:0-401 GCF_001447785.1 Gekko japonicus
GGGCGTCACGGTGTCCCTCTCTGCTGCGAAGACTGGGCCCTTCTATTTTCAGTATAAACTCCAGCTTTGTGCGCAAAGGGGATTAACATGTGCAGGAAACCCTGGCGGAAAACGCTGCGCTCTTGCCAGCTGAGGATTAGCGTTGCCCGCGCAAAGCACCTGAAGTCATTAGTGCGAAAGCCAGCCAGGTCTTACTAATGCCATACAAGGTGTTAATCTGCTCAGGCTCTTTCCTTCCATCCAACATGGCTACAGGGCAGGCCTAACTCGCCTAGAAGGCAGGCTATCCTCATTCCGGCCTCCGAAAGGAACCATGCCCAGTGAGGCGCTGCAAATAGCAGCTGGCAACAATGCCAGGGGGATGCAGAGCCTGCCAATCCAGGCAGCAGAGGAAATGGAGA
>NW_015267730.1:0-401 GCF_001447785.1 Gekko japonicus
GGGGGGGGAATATTTGTATCAACCATTTTCATGCAACAAGGAACTGACCCGTTACTTTCAGGCATACTGTTTATATGACAGACCCAGAGTGATTAATCTCAGATTCCAGGAGCAATTAAAGTTGCAGTGTTAGTAGTTACAAAACTACAGATCTAAGCATTAATTTGATCTGCTTACCAATATGAAACCCAATTTTGCTTAACTGTGAGCGTGAAAATATTGATTCCTTGCTCATGAGTTATGTTCTTCCTGTGAAATCTGAAGTCACAGTCTTCAGTGTAGAACAAATTAAGACATTTACAGTAACAACTGACCTTCTAGGCTCAAGAATCCAAGAATATGCTTTCTAAAACTGGGGAGATTTGCACCTGTGTAGCAAGCCCTGACCTGGATAGCCCAGG
>NW_015267731.1:0-401 GCF_001447785.1 Gekko japonicus
GCTCAAAAAGCCCTACATCAGCATGGCAGGAGGGAAATATAGGGGAAATAGGGGTTGCTGTTTGGATACAGCCATAGAGTGTCAAATCAGTCATAAATAAATGTGCTTTTAAAAATCCTACCCTTTAGCATTCATCTAAGTAATCCTTGGTGACACGATGGACTGCCAGTCTGTTTGGACTGACAGCATTCTGCACACACGCAGTTTTGAAAAATAATAATAATATGCAAACCAGATCAGCAAACTGAACAGAGCAAGTCATAGGCTTTCATCTGGTTGTTCCCTTCAGACAGGGTAAGCCAAACTGTCTAATATGTTTGTCAGAAAATTTCCAGCATCTCTAGATGGCATTAATATTTTCTTTTATTCTTTTGCAGGTAAAGGTAAAGGCTTCCCTTGCT
>NW_015267732.1:0-401 GCF_001447785.1 Gekko japonicus
CTTGCCTTGAAATCCCCACAGGGTCACCACAAATTGGCTGCAGCTGGATGGCACTTCCCACCCCCACAGTGTGATCTCATCCATCTAGAGTTGCCAACCTCCAGCTGGCACACGGAGTCCATCCAGAATTACTGCTGATCTCCGGACTATAGAGATCAGTAATCCTGGAGAAAAATGGCAGCTTGTGAGGGCGGACCCTATGGCATCTGGACCCCACAAAGTACCCTCCCCTCCTTTCACCCTCTCCCCTCCTCCTGTCACCTCAAAATCTCCAGGGATTCCCCAACCTGGGAGTTGGCAACCTTAAATCAGTTATTATTAACCACCATTGGGGCTTCTAGCAAGCTCTGCCAAACCCAGATTTACCATCTGATTTGGGGAGTCTCCTCTTCCCCCACTTC
>NW_015267733.1:0-401 GCF_001447785.1 Gekko japonicus
TCAGCAGGGCTCTTCTTATGTTATGTTCTACCACTGAGCCACGGTGCCTCCCCCAAGCCCTGAGCTCAAAGAAAGGGTGAATAAAAACGAGCCCCCCCAGCACCCCCCTCCCACCTTCTGGGTTGTCGTGTTGGTGGTCTGCGTCGAGGGCTTGGTGAAGGTGATTTTCACGGGGGACATATGGGGAGGCAAGGAATTGGCGATGCTCTGCATGATGCTGCTCATCTTCGGGCTGCCGGGCACCGTGATGGTCTTCGTCACCGGCGTGACGGCCTTCGGGACCTCCTTCAGGAGGACGGGGGACGAGCTCGAGGAGTTGGTGCGGCGCCTCTTTCGGGGCTTCTCGTCATCGTCCGAGCAGCTCACGCCTGCAAGAGAAGAAGACGAAGAAGAAGAGATTG
>NW_015267734.1:0-401 GCF_001447785.1 Gekko japonicus
GCGCATTGCAGTCATCTAATCTAGATGTTGCACCACAGTGGCAAGATATTTTTCTACCCAGGAAGGGCTGCAGCTGGGTGACCAGCCAAACCTTGTGAAAGGCACCCCTGGCCATTGCTGTCTCTTGTTTGTCCTTCTGAGGACAGTGGCTTTAGTGAAAGTATGTAACTCTGCTTTGAAATGCACTGTAATTCACTCAGAGTAGGAAGGTGGCTTGGGGGGAAAAGACCATAGAAAAGGGGGGAAATATCAATGAAATATATATCCCTCGTGTACATGAAACATGAAAAGCAACTTCATATTCATTCAATACATGAAGAAGAAGAGTAGCGTAAATCCATTTCATTCCACCAAGGCTCCAGAGTGAATTGAAGATCCCACTCATAAACACTTGTTGAACA
>NW_015267735.1:0-401 GCF_001447785.1 Gekko japonicus
GGGGGGGGGGGAAACCCACCGAAAGGTAGTAAGAGACTGAGGTAGATAGGGAAAATTGAAATGACTTGATCTTGCAGTGCCAGAGATCCAGCTGAATGCGAGATAAGAAATACTAGAAGGTTAAGGTCAGTTTCTCCCAGCTGCAGAGGAGTATTCTAGTTTTTCAGATTCCATGCTTTAACTGTTCATGTGGAAATTCTCTTGTTTACCTCGCTTGAACCATTGTTAGCAGATGCGTGAAGGAAAGCCAGGCCTCCAGTGACAATCTTTGACCTCTTAACAAGAAAAGAGAGTTACAATTTCAGCAAAATTACTGAAGCCCTTCAAACAGCTCTGTTTATCTGTTGGGCAGGGATCTTTTTCCTGCCTTGAGTTTCTAATTGATGTTACAGAACATAGCG
>NW_015267736.1:0-401 GCF_001447785.1 Gekko japonicus
CTGGACTCAAACCTTGTTCCTCGATTCAAATATGAGACTAACCTGGCTCGACCACTCCCTCTTGCCACCCCTTCTGAGAAGAGCGATGGAGATGAAGGCCATTTGGTTGGATAGCATGGGAATATTTGTTGGGCCTGGGTGCTCTGGAGGAAACAGTCTATCAGTGTCCTGAAAATTCCATTCTCTCCCCGTGATAGGGACGTCCATTGTGACCGTGTGTTTCACAGGAAGGCCCTGTAATGGCATCATGCTGATAGCCTTGAAGAGGAGGAAGTCTGGATTCTGTCATTGGCATGATAGGGAAGGCTGATCGTTCAGGCTCAACATTTTGGGGGTGGGAGGGTGGTTAGAGTGGGCCCAAATGTATAGCTGAAATCTGAATTATTTGCTTTAAGAAAAAA
>NW_015267737.1:0-401 GCF_001447785.1 Gekko japonicus
CTGAGACTTCCTTTCAAGGAGTGACAATTCCAGCCCTCATTGTTTTTAAGACATCCCGGATCTCTGATTGCCCATTAAAAGAAGGCTGGGGGTGAGTTCTAGTCCCTGGGTATTAAAGCTATGCCATGAAGATACAGTGGTCAGTCAGGACTTCCAAAGCAAGGCAATCTTGGCTCCAGAGCACCTGCACACCGACAAATCAGACACAAGTTTGGTTAGCAGTCCCTCCATTTCCTTTCATCCTTCATGAAGACCATTTATTAAAACCTGTATATCCCACCTTTCCACACAGTTCAAGGCGGCTTACAGTAATAGTTAAAAGACATTTACAGCTAAAACCAAGAATAAAACACTCCGATTTTTTTCAGCAGCTAGCACCTTCCCCATTATTAAAACCATTC
>NW_015267738.1:0-401 GCF_001447785.1 Gekko japonicus
GGTTGGGGACCCCTGTAGTAGTGTATAAGGGAATACTACTATAGCAGTAGCAGACTATATTGTAGTTATATAGTATGGAGTATAGTATATAGTGTCTTTTTGGTTCTGGGTTCACCAGGCCATCTGTGATCTTTGCTTGGAACTAATTTCCATTAAATTTTTTTTGTCCAGGCAGACTAACATCCTTTTCTCCCCAGCCAACCTAGGTGCTCTCTCTTACCCCACGGTCCAAATATCGCCATCCCGTTCTTCTTTGAGACCAGAGGATGACATCCTGTTCCAGTGGCGCCTGCGTCGGAAGATGGAGGAGGCCAGCAAAGTTGCTGCTGTGCTGCCCTCTGTAGGCTGGAGGAGTCAATGCACTGAGCCTGCCTATCCTCCTAGCATGGTAGGACTTTGAG
>NW_015267739.1:0-401 GCF_001447785.1 Gekko japonicus
GGAAGTAACTGAAACTATATACTATGAAACCTTAATACTAGAGCCCTGTACACGTGTTAAAGTGACTCCATGTGTACAAATGGTGGTTTGGGAGGATCGATCCATTGAATAGTTCTTTACATTACATTCAACGTATGTGGCTGAACGCACAAGTCGAACACACATTTATCCAATTACTAGTCTCCAGTTTTATTTTCAAAAGGGAATGCATGATGACTGTGAGAGGCAGACTGTAAAGAAGGCAATAGGAAGGCAGCGCGCCCCACTGGTGTAAACACCAGCAGGGGCCCAGCTGCCCCAGCTTCTAAGGCGGCAGGGGAGATGGTAGGTGGAATGAGCCTGAAAAGGTGAGATTTATTCATTTATCTAATTCATGTGTACCTTGCCTTTCTCCCCAAGCA
>NW_015267740.1:0-401 GCF_001447785.1 Gekko japonicus
CAGGGTTTCCCAGCTGTCTGACAGCTAAGGAACAAATTTGCTCCTGAAGTTGACTTGGAGGTAACACTTCACGCAGGGAGGCAACCATAGTTTTATTGTGTTTGCACCACCCCCTTCATAATCCATTGAAATCAATAGCCTTGGGAGGGTATAGCTCCTCTTAGGACGGCACTGTGTGACTGCAACTGTAAACACAATCACTAGGGATCTACGTCCTACTAAACATATTGAGACTTACTTCTGAGTATATTCCATTGTAAAATTAGTAAAGACCATGGGAAATGCCTGTTTATACCCTGTGAAGAGATCACATGGTCCTTTCTGCACTAACCGCTTACCGTAGCTTACTCCAGAGAATCTGAGCAGTCCAGTCTTTAAGGTTAACTTCGTATTTTGTGTCC
>NW_015267741.1:0-401 GCF_001447785.1 Gekko japonicus
GCTTGCACACAAAAGCTTATACCCTGAATCTTCAATTTGATCAAATATAGCCATTCAGGTTCCTATGTTCTTTCTAAAAAAAACTGGGAGAGCAGACCACATTGAGTTAAGTGCACTGCTATGGGTCTCCATCTCTGCAATATGGAGAAAACATGGCTCGGGTGGGGTGGGGGAAGAAGTCCTCCCCTTTAATAGGGGGCAGCTGAAGGTTTTCAGGGCATGGAGGTAAATAATATCACACCTGGTAAATAACCGTTCATTAAATCTCGGTCAAAGGGACAGGACATTTTTTCCCTTTCCAGGTTGCTGGCAAACCTATGCCTCAATGATAGAGTGTATGTTTTGTGTGGGATGCCTCTAGTCCAGTCCACAGTAGCTCCATTCATAGGGTCAGGTAGCAG
>NW_015267742.1:0-401 GCF_001447785.1 Gekko japonicus
AGTCCACGCTACTGCTTATTTTCTCCCAAGCATTTGCTGATGTTGGATAGACCGGCTGCTCACCTGGTATTAACCCCGTTTAAATTGTGTGGTTTTCTAAAAATGCATTTTTATTGCTTTTAATTGCTGTTGAGCACATTGTTGTTTTTTTAACTGAAATGGTTCTCTGGAGCCTGGTTTGTTTTTTTTTAAGTAAATATCAGTTTGGTGATCCCCCACCCCCATCTATTCGCCTTGTTTAGGGGGAAAGGCAAGATCTGTTCTGTCCCCAGAACAGGGCAAACAGCTTCAAAGGGCTGCTGGAGGTTGGGAAGGGCACGAGCTAAGCTTCGCCTTCTCGCCGGCACTACCCTTGGTAGGACTTGAACCTGTGTCTGATGTTTGGCTTTTCCCCAATGCCC
>NW_015267743.1:0-401 GCF_001447785.1 Gekko japonicus
GGGATGTGTAAATGGAATGCAAAATATCCTTATCTCTGTTCTGCTTGGACAAGCAATAGCCCAAGGACTAAAGCAACCACAACGCCTTAATATAATCAATAATAAAAGGAAAAATAATTTAACAAAATAGCAATGTATACGTGAAGCAATGGACTATAACACAGATAGTTTGCATGGTTTTAAATTTGTTTTTGAAACTGTATTAAAAGAAATAAAGTGTATTAAAAGAAATGTATGTGCTATGCCTCAAGCACATGGAAAAGATAGTAGGGACACAATCACTTTCCCTTAAGACAGACTGTGATATTCACCTGGTCTTTTCACGTGGCTTCCCCCCAGATCAGATCTCATGTGGCTTTCCCCTTTCACAGAGATTTCATGTCATGAGGCTGTGAGACTGA
>NW_015267744.1:0-401 GCF_001447785.1 Gekko japonicus
TCACATGTCCTAACCCAAAGCGCTCAACAGAACATCAAGAATCTACAGTCTACCTTGAACAATGACACTTCTTTCTCACAGATTCTGGGAGGCTAGCCCGTCCTAACTTGCAGACAGAACTCCAATCTAAACCAGCTTCTTACTAGTAATGATGGGTCACCTAACAGAAACAGAAGCCCTGGGACCAGACTCATCAACATACGCTGATGCCTATACTATTGCTATATCGGTCAAACAATGGTCTTATAGAACATAGTAATATAAACCATATCTCGAGGGGCTCATTTACCTACACATTTTCCATTCTGGCATATGTCTTCACCTGTCAACATTGGTTTTTTAACTGTTTATAGCTCTACCTCTATGCAAGCGAATGAATGGACATAAAATCAGGATCAACA
>NW_015267745.1:0-401 GCF_001447785.1 Gekko japonicus
CTGACTCTGGCTTATTCATATTAGCCTCTGGATGTTTAGCAACAGCAATATATTTCCCCCCTCTTCCCCACCCAAAAGGAGAAACCTATTCCACAAGCAAAAATGCATGCATTGAAGTTAATGGCTGAGCCATTTCTTTGCCAAAGCATGTCTCTGGGCCTAGGTGAAGGCTCGGCCATCTGGCTTGTGATTCAGTGGACCTCTTGTTCATTAAACGTAAAGCAAATATACTGATTTCCTCAGCCTTATGATGGAGGAGATCCTTTCCCTAAAATAACAATTCACTCCTAGCCCTGCAGCTTCCAAGGACTCAGTATCTTCAAAATCAGGAGCGGGGAAATTCTGGGCCTGAGGGCCTCATCTGGGTGTCCACTGGGATTGCCAACCTCCAGGTGGGGCCT
>NW_015267746.1:0-402 GCF_001447785.1 Gekko japonicus
CCAATCAGTTGTTCCATATCCGGTTCAAAATGTCACTTCTTAGCAGAGTTACAACTTTCTAAGTCTACAAATATCAATAGGTTTAGAAGGGTGCAACTCTGCTTATGACTGTCACCGTTGATGTTGTTCTTGATCTTGAAATTCAGATACCAAAGTTTCTAAACTTTGCTTCACACCCAGCTGCCCTCACCAAGATTACTTAGGTCCTCTGTGAAAATACAAGCAGCTAGATCAATGGCAGACAGAAGGATCGTGATACTTTTGCTCGTAATGTCCCACTGTGTTATCAGAAAAGAGCACCCAATAGCACTGACAGATAGAAGTATGAGATTGAGTAGCAAAGTGCAAGATCATCAGGGGAGTTTCTAAACATGACTATATGGCTGCTTCCAGATGGGTGCG
>NW_015267747.1:0-401 GCF_001447785.1 Gekko japonicus
AAGAATTTTTGATTTTTCATAATTCGGTTGGAGCCCGTTAGGAGCAAAGAACTCCAGAGATCGATTCAGTAGACGCTTCAGGCCGACTCATGAGCAAGATACTAGTCCTTACCCATTTTTTAATGCTCGATGATATTATTTTCACAGGATGGGTACTCTAGGATATTGTTTTATCAGAAACTTTGCTGTCGCTTCCTCTAGATATCCTGAGAATTGCAAATTGATTGCGGGTAGGGCTTTGATAAGTGGGCTCGTTAAATCGTTAGCGCTGCTTATTATTGCGGCTGCATCTATATATATTGATTCTGTCTGGAAATACTGTTTAGATGCTCCCGTGATTACTTGGCCCTTAACTATGGGCTTGAACATTAAGACTAAAAAAGTGGAATCATCATGACTAT
>NW_015267748.1:0-401 GCF_001447785.1 Gekko japonicus
GGTATAAATGTAATCTCTTCTTCTTATCTGTTAATGAGTGTGAATAGTTTCTTCCATAACTCCCCCTTTCTCTTACCAATCCATAACATTCTGTTCTCACTCTCTCCCAGTCTATATGACCACCTCTCCCCATCCCCATCTCCATTTCTTGGTTACTCCCCTTTGTTGCAATTTCTCTGTCCATAGAGCTCTCATTTCTCAGTTCATTACACTGTGATTTGGAATGTGGAAGAGGCAAACCACAGTTTGTGACTCTGATTAATCACACACATTGGCTTGCTGTGAAAGCAGAAATGAAAGCAGAAGGCAGGGTGAGGGTTGTAGGGAACATCTGAGCCTGATGATCTCTGAGGTTTGTTCCCAGAACAAATCATGGTTTGTCGTTATGCATGAAATGTGCT
>NW_015267749.1:0-401 GCF_001447785.1 Gekko japonicus
CCGTCTGTCCCTGTGGCAAACGTGAATGCATTGGCAGAGTGTGCGGCACACCGCTGCACGCTTTGGGCCGGCAGGACTCTTGATCCCATTTTGTTCGCGAATCTGCTGACTTGGCTGGCGGAGCCGCCTCCAGCGCTGAACATCGAGTGACTCTCTAGTGCTGGTTTCGGAAGCGGTGCCAATGGAAAAAGAGCAGGAAAGATTACCCACAAAATAGGAAAAGTGTGGGGGGGAGCCTCTCTCTCTCTCTGCCGCCGGATTACTCCAGACTAACCCAAGGAATGCATTAGGAGCAGAAAGGGAAGCAAACACAGAAGCAAGGACTAAAGAAAATATTTTGCGACCTTACGAAAACGGATTCGAATGTCCTGGATGTTCCCTCTAAGCTTTGGAGTCCTGTG
>NW_015267750.1:0-401 GCF_001447785.1 Gekko japonicus
CTCATGTTCTGGTCATCTCTCACCTTACTATAGCCTTCTTCTCTATCCCGTGTGTTTCGGAAGAGTCCCCTGGCTGTCTTGGCAACTATAAAGCCACGAGCTGCTCCAGTCAAGGAGGCTTTGGGGTGGATGTTGAAGCTTTTGGTCCTAAATACCAAATCTTGAGGGTACATTTACCATTTCAGATGGAGTTAGACTGTGAGGTAGGGCACTTGGAGAGGCGAAGGCTTGGATCAAATATAGAAAAGTTCAGGAGAAGGAGGGGACAAATAGGCACGTTTATGTTTGACTAGTAAAGTCCCTTGTAGAATCTGTCTGGCCACTAGTAGAGGGCGATTCTGCAATATCTGGGCATTTGCGTCTCTACTGGCTTTGGTGGTGGAAACTGCTGTCAAGTCACA
>NW_015267751.1:0-401 GCF_001447785.1 Gekko japonicus
TATATGAATCTAAATTGTTGTTGTTGTCATTGTTATAATTACTACTAACCCTAGTAATAATGATCTACAAGAATTTTACCCTTCCTTTCTGCCACCATGGGGACACCGAGATAGATAACAAGTTAAAACATACAAAGTAAAATATTATGCTGAAAGCCATTAAAACCAACACGTGAATGCACCGTTGAGACAAGTTAAAACTAAAGCTTAAAATCAATACAAAATGATTTTTAAAAGCAGCAGTTAAAACACTGGAGAGGAAGGAGGGATTTTAATCCGATTTATGTAACTTCTTATGTATCATTCCTGCGATCGTATTTCCTCCTGAGTTGTTCTTTGTGTGTCATGAATCATTCATTTGTTTATGGAAGCCCTGATTGGCTGGGATTCTCTGTGAGGTC
>NW_015267752.1:0-401 GCF_001447785.1 Gekko japonicus
CCCTTCTTGCCCTCCCCTTGTCAACCGGCAGCCCCCGTTCCCCCCTCTTATGTCCCCACACCAAACCGGAGCGAAAAATGATTCGGTCATTGTGCATGACCCAATGTCAGCGTCTGCTTTCCCAGAGAATTACAGCATTACCGCCACATTTCTCTTCTGCTCCAGCTGTGGCCGAAAGGGCTGAAGGAAAATGATAAATCTTCCGGTGCTTCAAAAGCACTTGCCTGACCCCACATAGATTCTGAAGCTAGCCTAATGAGCCAATTTGAGACCCCGGGAGGGCAAAAAACCAAAACCTGGGGCAGCTGAGTGTGGTGTTGAGGAGGTCAGCTCTTCCCTCATATGTGAAACAGGAAGAACCATCAGACAAGCAGAAAATAGGCTGGGAGATTGGAAATAAA
>NW_015267753.1:0-401 GCF_001447785.1 Gekko japonicus
TCCACAACGGGCTTTACTGCTAGTTAGTATATATAGGTGCTGTGAGTAATTTGCCCTGATCAAAGCACAGGCTCAGTATTGACTGACAGTGACAACTGCAGGGGCTTCTTGCTCTTTCTGCACCTAAAGACATCTAAGGCCCAAGCAAACAAACTATATGACTGTGCATTAGATAATGTAACATTTACAGGCTTGGAGAACTGTGGTTCAAATCACAGAGTCTTTGACAGAGATTCACTGGTCTCCATCCCTGATGTGTGAGATAGAAATCATGTTCCTAAACTTTTAAATGCTATGCACTGAAAATAATAAAAAAATATTTGGTACAGAGAATGAAAAAGACAGAGTTGCTAACCTCCAGTCAGGGCCTGAAGTTCTTCTGGTATTACAGATGATCTCCA
>NW_015267754.1:0-401 GCF_001447785.1 Gekko japonicus
CTTTGCTGGGGTTGCCATAAGTCTTTTCTGCATCCTCCCCTCCCTGCAGCAATTTCTTTAAACTCTGGGTCCATGTGAGTTCTCTGACCCTGAGAATTAACATCTCTGGTGTCAGGGTGATGCTGGGGGGAAGGGAAGGGGGAACACAGGAAAGCACCATTAGCATCAACACCTTACTGTGACCAATCATGAATCCAACTCATGTGCTCTACCATTAAAATGTAGATCTTCCAACAAAGGCATAGCTCCTCATCTTGATCTCACCCTCTTCCCTCCCTACATGCAGGATTTTCTCTGTTATTCCTTCCTTTTTGGCTGAGCAGCCCCTTTAACTATTTCATTCTTATTTGAACGGTTTTTTGGCTGTTCCACCCTGTCATGCTATTATATTTTGATGCTGG
>NW_015267755.1:0-401 GCF_001447785.1 Gekko japonicus
TCTCCAGGGGAACTGATCTCTGTTGCAATACCAGAAGAGCTCCAGGCCCCACCTTGAAGTTGGTAACACTACATAAGCCCCCCCTCCCTGTGTACCACTGCAGTCCCAACCTGAATCAGGCCCTCACACACCTGGGAATTCGAACACTAATTCAGTTGACAGTTCACACAGTTAACACAAGGATACACATATAGTTAGATGTTTGACGGGGCAATATGGCTGCCTTGTGATGTTATCTTTCGTTTGAGAAAAGTTGCCCTCTCAGCCACTCCCCCTCTTGCTCTCCCTTTGCGCAGAGTGAGTACACGGCACTGTACGAAAACCTGGAGCGGCGCAGGCAGGAAGCCGAAGACCTGGAGGAGTACTGCACTCAGCTGAAGGTCAGTGAGATGGATATGTTG
>NW_015267756.1:0-401 GCF_001447785.1 Gekko japonicus
GGGGGGGGGAAACAGAACGGAGTGTGGCGCCGACGAGACTTTGACCGTACAGAGGCTGCTGTTTGTCTCTGCTCACTGGTTCTCTTCCAAGGGAGAGGTCTCAGACTCATAGCCGCGGTCACCCTCCCCTTCTTCCTCTACAATTAAAATCACATAATCACATTTGTTATCTAGCTTCGTAACTGGTGTTTCTAAATCACATTCACCTCTCCCCCCTTTGGCACCTCCCTGATTTTCAGTCAGGATAGGTGGCACCTCTAGGAAGGACATGAAGGTTTCAGCAAGCATTTCAAATGGGGGGTTGTCAGTTTCAGGGGGCGTGATCCCACTAACAGGAACCTGCTGTTTTGGCAGGGGCCGGTCAACAGGTCCTCCCTTCCATTCCTTTAGTTGGGAGGAAT
>NW_015267757.1:0-401 GCF_001447785.1 Gekko japonicus
TCAAGAGGAATCATCAATCACGGTGGGTAATCTTAGCACTGCTGTCTTTATTTCGTGTTAATAACTTAGCATCAAAGTTTTCTTTCAAAACACTGTGTGTGTGCTAGTGAGCCATTGTTATAACAGCCCTTCAAGATCGATCAGCGGTGCTGTCTCTGTATTGCAGACGGGGGGCAGTAGTGAGCAAGATTCCCACGCCATGCCTCAGGGCCACCGAGTGAGTTCGTGAAGATCTGAACCAGGGACTTTCCAACTCACAATGTCCATCACTTCCCTACTAAATCAACTTTTGATAACGGCACAGGAGGAGAGAAATCAGGACCAACATGGTACATTCCTCATGTTCTGGTTCAAGTACCTCCCAACGATCGACTGCCAGTAAAAGGTAAAGGTTCCCTTGC
>NW_015267758.1:0-401 GCF_001447785.1 Gekko japonicus
ATAAATCCAATCTTCTTCTCTTCTTCTCACTAATGAAGCTAAGGAAATGCAAAATATGAATTCTGATGCCACTGTGAAATTTTTCAGTTTTAAAAGAAATACCTCAAAGACAAAGGCTGTGTTATTTGTATCTTCTTTTTGATATTCATAATATGCGTTGCATTTAGAATTTTATGAGCTGCTGCATAAGCGATGTTTTGCTCTAGCTGAGGCTGAATGACTGCTGTGTCAACACAATTTGCAGTGTTGATCTGGTGTTATGAATTGTCCCCAGATGTCATGCTAATGTCTCAGTGTGGGTTTGTGCAACTGATCCCCAAAAGCCGCTGTCATCAGCTGCTGTAGCATTGTTTTGTCACTCAAAACTGTTCTGCAGAATGTGGAATTTACACGTGATGCAG
>NW_015267759.1:0-401 GCF_001447785.1 Gekko japonicus
AAGGGCAGGGGAGTCGGTCCGGGTGGCATCTTGCTCTTCCCGCGCATCTGTCGCCACGTGGAGAGGGCCACCAGGCAAGAGAGGCAGATGATGAGGAAGACGGTCCCGGCTCCGAGGAGATCCATGGCGGCTGAAGGAACTCTGCGGGCAGCTGACTGTGCCTACGCAGCTGGAGAGGATCTCATATAAACTCCGTCTCTGGAAACCCAATAGCCCCAACCCACTCTTATGCAATTTGTTTGCGCTCTAGTCTCCACCTTGGTTCTCTTTCAAGCCAAGCCAAAAGTTCAGAGGTTTTTCTGGATAACGGGAGAGGTTGCCGGGCCCGTTTCCCATGCCTCCTGTGGAGTTGGGAAGGAGAGCAAAATAGGGAAAATACCGGGCGGGGAATTTCCTTCAAG
>NW_015267760.1:0-402 GCF_001447785.1 Gekko japonicus
CAAAGATAAAGGTTTAATCATGGTAGAAGATGCAGCCTGAGGAATGCAGCAGTTGTACAGAGAACTATGATTACTTCTTGGCAAAGAACAAGCAAAAATATTTCTTAAGAATAGGGTCTTGGAAGGGTTATGGGTCCCTTTCTTCAGTATATATTATCTCCTGAGAAGTTACAGACTTGCTAGTACAATACTACTGCTTAGAATTGCACTGCATGGTGCAATGGCTACCATATGAGTTCAGATGTGGAGATCCATGTTCAAGTTCTTTAAAAAATATGAACCTAAATAGGTGACTTTGAACAAATTATCATCTCTAAGCCCAGCTTATATAGCAAGAGCCTTGTGAAAGCATATTTCAAACACTGAAAGCAACAACAGTACTTGGTCCACTGCTTTTTAACT
>NW_015267761.1:0-401 GCF_001447785.1 Gekko japonicus
ACAAAATGGCTATGCAGGATATCTGGCAGGGAACGTAGCGCAAGGTAAAAATGAAGCACTTTTATGAACAGTGGAATTGTTGAAAATGTGTAACAGGATGGGGGGGGAGAGTTCTTAGGTATTCAAAGTCATTGTCCCCACGAACTGGCGTAATTGAAAGGGAAGCAAGAGACAGAAATGGATTTAGCAAAGAAATCTGTTATATTCATTGCACAAAGCTTGGTATACATGTTGAGAAGTTGGCCCTTGGAGGCTTTTTAAGTAGGAACTGATGCTGGTTCATTATTCTTGACCCTGAAATCATCCTTGGTGCTGCGTGGTGTATAATTTGTGAAGCTTATCAGTGACCTAATCCCTTCCTTCTCTTGTGCTCTCTGCTTAGTGTGTGTGTGTGTGTGTGT
>NW_015267762.1:0-401 GCF_001447785.1 Gekko japonicus
CAGGAGGGCCTGCATTCCAGTGCCTGTGACCAGGGAATGCCCAGGGTCAGCGCTTGTCTCAGCCGTGAGCCTGAACATGGCATGAGGGGCTCCAGAGCTCCAAGGAGAGGTATGTCCCTTCTTGGCCCCCTACACTGCCCTCCCCTTTCTGCATCTGGTGCAAGCTCCTTCTCCTTAGCTTGGGAGCACTCTGTGACCCCCTGACCTCCTCTTGTTGCCCTACCGTGATGTCAAAAGAGCAGCCCTCTGCTCTCAGAAGCAGTGCTCCACGGCAACTCTTCGTGGTCATAATTCCCTGCCATGCTGGGCCCTCCCTCTTCCCTCCCTGACCCATTCCAAAGCTCTGGCTCAACCTCTTCGCACCCCCTCAGTCTAGTGCAAGTGATCCTCTGTATTCTTGG
>NW_015267763.1:0-401 GCF_001447785.1 Gekko japonicus
AGTCATTAGCCTTCCCAAGGGTTAGTTAGTTGAACACCGAACAGTCAGATTCTGCTTTAAAACATGGCATTTATTTACAATTTAACTGTCTTTTTAAACAGCTGCCTGCTCACCAGAGTAGTGGCATAGCAAGAACAGGGGGGAACTAGAACTCCCTTGGGCTGTGTGAGAAATGCATGTGAGGAAAGCTGATTGCCCTGAACTACAGTGTTAGGAAGGTACATAGTGGAACAACCTGTCAAACAGCCATCAACAGAACAATGACTAGGTAGTTTCATTCAGCTGGTATGGGGAGAATCCCCTGCACCCCTGCTGCCATTGTGAATTGCTACTGAATTTCAGTTTGGTTTCAAAAGTGATCTTTTGAATAAAAACCTACAGTGCCAGCTAGGGCTGCCACC
>NW_015267764.1:0-401 GCF_001447785.1 Gekko japonicus
TAATGTGTGGAAATGGGCAGCTGAAGCTCCTCATGGCATGGAGGGAAATAACATCCTGGTGAGCCTCTATTAGAGGGGAATGACATTTTTCTCCGGGCAGTTGCCAGCTTTATGGGCACAGCTATGGCACTACCCACCACCGTTTTCCTTTCAAGGTCCTGTTATTTGTTTGGACAACAGAGGCAGACAAAGATAAAAGGAGAACAAGTAAAGCCAATAGAAGGGAAGCACCAGGCTTAAGATCACAGAAAAATTAAGGCTACACCTGAGCCTACTTAAATGGGAGTCAATCCCACTGAACAGAGTGGAACTTACTTTGAAATGAACATGCATATGAGTGGGCTGCTCAGGTGGGTTCTAGGTTGCAAGCTAGGGTTGAAATCTCTGTTCCACCAAGTTGA
>NW_015267765.1:0-401 GCF_001447785.1 Gekko japonicus
CACTTGCCTTGAAATCCCATTGCTGGGGTCAGCATAAGTTGGTTGCAGTTTGATGGCACTCCAAACACACACACACGCACACACAGTCTCTCCAATATTCCCTGTAAATAACTCTTCCTTGACATGACTTTGTTCTGGGGGCTGATGAGACCTGTAGCTTTTGCAGCCTTCTGAATTGATTCAGAAGGCCTTAAATAACGATGATTTCAATCTATCGCAGCAATTCAGTAGATTCTGAGCATGCTTCAAGTGCTTCTGGTTGCCTATGTGATGAATACTGCCAATCCATTCAAAATGTTCTTTATTTAGAGTGCTTTTCTGCCAGGCAATGGAAACAAAAAAACCCACACTCCTACATTAATAGATTGGTTGGATAAAGGAGATATATACTTTAGTTAAAT
>NW_015267766.1:0-401 GCF_001447785.1 Gekko japonicus
GAAATACAAATGAACTCTTGGAACAGACAGCTGTAGCAGAGGTGCCGCAAATGTTGAATACATCAATTATTCGGGGTGTGAATAGAATGCCAGGAGTGGCTTTTGACCGGTTCTTTATTGCGCCGGTTGCTTTGATCTTGAAATATGACGTCTAATAATGCCTCAATCCTTGCAAACAGTGGGCTTAACAATCGCGCTTCCCTGGCATCCTATGCTCATTTTCTTTCATCAGGCACCTCACATTCTCCCATGGCTGATTTGTTCATAACGGGAAAAGAGCAGCATTTTGAGGGAAGTGATGCTTGCAGGGTTGCCAGTCATCAGTGGTCCTTTCTTGGGGCACGCTCAGAACCTACTGCGTTGCTGGGGTTGGTGGGAATTACAGCATGCTCTGTCTCATG
>NW_015267767.1:0-401 GCF_001447785.1 Gekko japonicus
CCCCCCCCCAGTTGAATATGCTTTGTGGCTTTGAGAAAGGGCTAAACCAGCTAGGGGGCTGTAAAAGCAGAAGACACCCTTTATCTGAGCATATCACAAATAAATTACAAGCTTCTGCCCGCAACTAACCGCGTCATAAATCAGGGTGTTTATTTACACCTCCAACATGGCAGCAGCTCAAAAAAGTTGCGCCCCCCCTTGAATTAGCTGGCAAAGATACTGAACGAAAATCTATTGTAAACATAATAAGAACCTCTTCTTCCCCCCCCACCGCCTCCCCCCCCCTTTCTGGTCAGCTTTAAGGAGAAGGAAACCATTCTGGAGAAAGAGGTCTTGTGATCACACAGGCAGTCCAGACTACAGTTGATTTGCAGACCAGCAGGTGTCTGGTTCTTCCAGAG
>NW_015267768.1:0-401 GCF_001447785.1 Gekko japonicus
TTGTTGTTGTTGTTGTTAAAATGTATTACTTTTTGCCTCAAGAGAAAGACATTCTTTTTGATCTTTAAACAGTTGCACAAGGTGAAATGGTAGGATAAGGCTAAAAATATATTATGGAGACATGAATAGTGGCTCCACTACTAAGGTCATGTTGAGAGCTGAACTTTGAGTAGGACTTAAACCTTTGTTTCACATAATGCTGATTGATTTTTGTCTCCGAGATTCAATGCAAGAAGTGTTAAGAGGACAATTGCACTTCCTATGTAAATGCATTTAGTTTATGGAAGAAAAATATTTTTAAATACCTCCTTTAATTTTTTTTTAACCAACAGCCTTTTTCTGGGTAGTTACTAAAGAAATATAACACTGCCCCCTTTATTTAAAATGAAGGTTGTGACCTT
>NW_015267769.1:0-401 GCF_001447785.1 Gekko japonicus
AGCTTCCACTGAAGCCCCAAGATTAACACTTGTCTAAACTCATTGGGCGAATAGGAGGAATAGGTAATCTACTAGGCAATGAACAGTTAAAAATGTAACTATAATTGTAAAAACTTAAACTATTAGAAAGCACTGAGAGCCTCAGGATGTATCACTAAAAACAATAAGATGCCTTTGGCACAAATGCACCCTGAAGGATGCTATGGAGATAGTTTCCATGAGGCAGAGAGGGATAGGCCAGAACCCCAGAAGAATGGGGAGATACCCTCACAGTGTTATCTCACTCTTCACCAGGGCCAATTAGCTTATTTCTTGTATTTATTTATACCCTGTCTATTCCTGAGTGTTGCAAGATGGGTAACAAAGATAAGTAATCAATTTCAGAAAACAAATCCAAAAAC
>NW_015267770.1:0-401 GCF_001447785.1 Gekko japonicus
AAAAAATATTGATGTATGGCTGCTACGATGGCCCAAAGAACTATGGTCTGAAATGAGCCGAATTCCGCCCCAGAGTGTACTTTTAAAGACTTCTTAAGGAGTTGTCTCCAATAGATGCATTGAAAACTTCATGTAGGAAACTTCACATACTTGTTCACCCAGCCACTTACCAGAGTTCTACCAAATGTGCATTTTCGCTGTGAAATATACATGTGTGTAATCCTTCCTTTGTGGCATATGCATGCATTTTAAAGACATGGGTAACTTTGGAAGTGGCACTTACCCTCGGACCAAATATATGTGACCTTTTGGTGACACATGAAATTATCTCTGCCCACTAGGTACATCGTAAAGGGCCCAAATTGGTCACTGTGGTTCCACCTAGCGTTTTGTAATAGGAG
>NW_015267771.1:0-401 GCF_001447785.1 Gekko japonicus
CAGGTCAAGGGGCAGGGGCGCGATCACGGAGGGATGCAGAAAGACCTTTGTCTTAAGGTGCCAATTTGTTGGGCTGTGTGAAGGATCTGGACCAGGATGTGTGAAGGGGAGGGGGAGCTCAGGGAGAGGGCCCCTTCCTAGGAGCAGACGGGAGGACTCGCTTTGCTCACATTCTGCTCAGTCTCTCCACCCCTCCCAGGTGGGACGAAGTCCAAGGTGGACTACCAGTAGAAGCCACAGTGATTGGCTGTGGGTCACTCATACTTCCTAAAGACATCGTGATTTTTTAAAAAGCAGTATGGACGCAGAGAGCGTTTTGAGAAAGTGGTAGAAAGTATGTCTCAAGGTAAAAAGGCATAGCAATATATTTTTGTTGCTCAATTTCATGTTCATTGCATCGA
>NW_015267772.1:0-401 GCF_001447785.1 Gekko japonicus
ATGGAAAAATTAGGTCCATGGTCCAGTTCATGTCCATCCCTAATTGTGACTAAGGAAGAATAAATCTGACATAGAAGCTTCCCATATCTGCAGGGAAGATACCTGTAATGAAGCTGAATGACTGGCAAAAGGAATCTTTTGCTGCCACCGACTGCTTTTTTTGGTTAATAGACTTGGATAACTATACTGACCATAATACCGAAATGATTTGCTTCTGTCTCCTTTTGTTATACATGCAATTTTCTAAGTAGATGTATTTTGGAGATTTGATGGTTTAACAACAAAATATAGTAACGATGGATATTAATGTTAGCATTTATAGTAAATATTAATAACCAATAATTTGTAGCGATTGCTTATAGAAAAGTTCAAGACAGTTTGAATAAATTAGCAATCTATAT
>NW_015267773.1:0-401 GCF_001447785.1 Gekko japonicus
CCAAGTTATCCTCTAGATGTTAACAAATCAGCTCTTTTAAAATCAGTCCCAAGATTTCCCCTGGGACCAAGGTTAAACTGACCGGCCCATAGATTCCCAAATCATCCTTCCTCCCCCTTTTAAAAATTGGGACAACATTTGCCCTTCTGCAATCATCTCACACATTGTCTGTCTTCCAAGAGACCTTGAAAATAATGGATAAGGCCTCTGCTCCCCAGCTAGTTCTTTAAGCACTCTCTGTGGACACCATCCAGCCCAGAGGACTTCCACCCATCCAAAGTATCCAGATACTTCTGAATGACCTCTGTATTGATATCCTCCTGCAAATCTGAATCCTGCACATCAGTGATCCCAAGTGGGCCTTTACTCTCCTTCAGAGAGAAGTCTGAGGCAAAATAGGC
>NW_015267774.1:0-401 GCF_001447785.1 Gekko japonicus
CCTGCCCAAAAATAGCCCTGGGCATAAGCGATAATAATAAAATGTTTTAATTGCTGTTTTTACATTGCGTATGTATTTTAACACAGTTCCTGACTTGTTTTAGTGATGCATGTTTGGGAGAGTTGATTTTAATGGTCTTAAAACATACTTTTATCACATATGTTTTAAATTGTTCACTTCCTTGGTGGTTCTTGTGAGGGCAGAAAGGAGGGATGCAATTTTTGTAAACAAATTAAATAAGAACAAACACTAATCCTATTAAAAAAAGACAGCAAGAAGCTGGTCTACACTATCCTTTGAACACAATACAAAGTTAAGTTTTGATTGACTAAATGCAAAATAGGGTTGCCAGGTCCCCCCTGGTCACCAAGGGGGAGACCAAGCCCTATGAGGAAAGGCTG
>NW_015267775.1:0-401 GCF_001447785.1 Gekko japonicus
CCTCTTTTTCACAGGTGATGCTCACTCAGTTGGCTGCCCAGGATGTTCTCTGCCTCTCTTTTTCCCCCTGTCCTCATTCTGTTCAAATGAGAACAGAAAATACATACTGATACTTAACGGTGTGATACGGGCGAGCCAACTTGCCTGCTGAGCGGGCGGTAGAACAGTTTTTATCAAAGTTCAGACTGACGGCAGAAGGTGAAACTATGCTGGTGCCGTGAATTTGTCCTGGTGTCCTGCTAGCGGAATGTACGTGGAGGAAATAGAGGGTGGTAGGAGAAGAGCAGGGCTTAGTTCAGACCCGTTGCTCACTCAGGTGTTTGTCCTGCTCCTTAAACTGATGTTGTATCAGCAAAAGAGGTGAAAAAGTAGGAAAATATTTCAGCTGGAGGAAGCAGAGA
>NW_015267776.1:0-401 GCF_001447785.1 Gekko japonicus
TAAATACTACAGCAAACTGGTTCCCTATCCCAAATTGACTGCTTATAATGCTTCAGAAGGAGGAAGCCTCTCAGAGAAGTAACCTTTCCTTATTTTTCCTACCTATATAAGGGAATTTTTGTGAAGTTGTAAATTGCCGTAGAAGTATGGAAAGCTGTCAAAGCTAAAGCCCATATGAACCTCCCAGTGAGCCAAGGTCTGTTGGTGGCAGAGGTAAGATTGGGGATGGGGAATGTTTTTTTCTTAGCTACCAAGACTTTGGGACACTCTCTTCCCCAGGAACCTCACATGCCCCCTTCATTTGTGGCTTTTCAGCAGTCTGTGAAGACTCCAGAGGCATTTGGAGGAAGAAAAACAAAACTTGCCCTGTTCAATTTGGCTTATTTCTATGGTTGTTTGTC
>NW_015267777.1:0-401 GCF_001447785.1 Gekko japonicus
CAACACAGCTACCCACCCGAATTTAAGTTCCCTAAGCATAGCTGCCGCATTCCTTTGTACTAATTCCATTCTTGCTAAAGAAACAAATTTTAAGAGAAATATTCAATATACACAACAGGACACCTCTTCTGTGCCATCCAGCTGTCTGGCCAATAAGGAGAGCTTTTCGGCCTTGTTTTTATGCATTCCTAAATTCAATATTTGTAAAGGAAATAGCAAGCAGACCTCTCCTTTTCCTAGGCTAGAAACAGTTGAAATCCAAGGCACGGCTGAGTAAAAGGGATAACGTTTCAGAGAGCGGAAGGTGAAACCAATCCAAGGATACACCTCCGACAAGGAAAAGCCTTACTAACAGAGCCTGTATGTGGGGTTGAATTTAGCATGATTATCTATGGCTCATC
>NW_015267778.1:0-401 GCF_001447785.1 Gekko japonicus
AACCTGATGATATGCCCTCCATCTAATATCTCTCAGTGTAAAGGGGATACCTCTGTCCATAAAAGTCGGGATAGGGAAGGTTTGGTCTCTCAAGTAAGATGATAATGTTACTTTCTGTTTCCGTCCTTCATCGTAGGGGTCCGTTCGAAATGCTTTGAAAAGGTGCCAGTAAAGAGTACCTGCAGTATTGTTTGTGATCCCCTGCCGGATCTCAGATGCTGGGATGTTATAGTGTTTAATGAAGACAGCGACCTCTCTCAAAAAGTCTGGTAACTCTCTCTTTAAAGTAGCTGTCAGTCGTGACAAAGGTCTCTCTTCAATCCACCACTTTCGGCCCCACCGTGTTGTCTTCCAACTCTCCATGAAAGCAATCCATGCGAAGGAGTCTTCTGTTACACTCC
>NW_015267779.1:0-401 GCF_001447785.1 Gekko japonicus
CTGACAGGAATAAGTCTATTTACAATATAATCCTGAGAAAAGGGGCTGAAAGTGCTCAGGGAGCTGAACAGCCATGATGGCAACATATCCCCGAGATAGGCCAGTGCAGCCCTAAAATAATTTGATACTTGGGCACAGCTACATTGTTGCCAAGCACCAGTGTATCCTTGGGCAACGGTGTCCCTACCAAAATGCCACCAGTGCAACCCCCTGCACCGGTAGGGGAGAGGGGGGGCCTGGAGGCATGCAGGAGTTAGTGCTCCCTAAGCTGCTCCACCCCCGGCAATGGATCACAGCTATGCCCACAAAAATCACAACATAGCCCATAGATGCATGCCAGAGTGAGAGACGGCATGGTGTAGATTCTAACCGAGAGAACGGGGTTTGATTCCCCACACCTC
>NW_015267780.1:0-401 GCF_001447785.1 Gekko japonicus
ACAGGGGTTGTTGGTAGGCAGAACCATTCTGTGTGTTCCAGGTGAGGTTGTACTCCCGCTTAGGCTAGGCTTGCAGTTTGGAGTGGATTCAGACCCAGCTTTGTTGTCGGAATCTGTTTTTTAAGGCTCTGTGGTTTTTAACCAGGGCAGCCGTTGCCAGTGGTAGAGTCCTCTCCACACTGTATCTGCAGTGCCCTTCCCAGGTATGTTTGCCAGGCACTTTCACTGACTGATTTAAGCACCAAGTAAGTGCCGAGCAAAAGCTGTTTTATTTATTTAGGACATTTGTATTCTCTGCCTTTCTTCCGACACAATCAGGATCTAAGTCTTCACTGAGCTGTAATTACGGAGAGCCTTTTGTCTGTATTTCCTATAGATGTTTTCTTCTTTTGAGATTATGT
>NW_015267781.1:0-401 GCF_001447785.1 Gekko japonicus
AGCCTAGAAATTTACCATATGTTATTCATTAGCATCTTTTAAAAAAAACAGCTTTTGGGAATCTTGCCAACTTGATATAATAATTTTTGACATCAATACATGGGCCTAGTAAAAGATTCACTGGGTAGCCGTGTTGGTGTGAAGCAGTAGAACAAAGTTCGAGTCCAGTGGCACTTTTAAGAATAAAACATTGCTGGTCTTAAAGTGTCACTGGACTCAAACTTTGTCCTAGCTCTAGTCATGTAATAATAAAGATTGTTTTGGGGGTGCAACATGGCCACAATATCTGTATAAGCATTTGTCCTTTGGAGCAGTTGACACAAGAACTGGGCTTTGGATCAGTAAACAATAGTTGTCCACCTGGAGGGCACAGTCCCCTGAATGTGGGGGTGTATGATTTG
>NW_015267782.1:0-401 GCF_001447785.1 Gekko japonicus
CCAATAAAAGCCAGTGATAAAACCCAATAACCTTCACTGAAACCATCATCAGACCATATAAAACCATCATCGAGTAAGCAGTTTTTGACAGAACCTTGGAACTGAGACAGAGAACCCAGAATGTTTTCCCTGACCTGTCTCTGCCCTCCCCATCACCAACTGCAAGGCCACAGACCGCAAAAAACATGGATTAGTACCTTGGAATAATCAAGTTTGGTGGCACTGGGTATGGAATCTATGTGCGCTCTCACGAGAGAGGAGATGAGGCTGACTGGGGAAGCATCTTGAGCTTGTTTGGGTTTGGAGGGCAGCCGACCGCGACGGCCTTTCAAGCTGTCTGTCCGCACCACTGAGGAAAGAAGGGGGGGAAAAGGAGAGGTGAGAACACTGTTTTAGAAAAG
>NW_015267783.1:0-401 GCF_001447785.1 Gekko japonicus
GACAAAATCTGTGGCAAAGGGCTTTTTTTAGGGGGGGGGGGAATCCCACAAAAAGAAAAAAAAATCTCCCCCCTTATCTTCCTGTTGGTTACAGAGTTCAGAGTCCAGCTTCCCCGGTCCGCACGACTTCTGGTGTTTTTACTTTTTACTTAAAAAAAAAAAAGAGGTATGTTAGTTTTCCATTATTTTGTAACATAATGAACACCCTCTCACCTTTGCTGAGGCTTTCTAACAGGTTTTCATCCGGACAATTTGTAACCGTCTATTATTTTCAAAATGGCAGAATCACCCCAGGGCCATAGGTGTCCACTCCATACCCCCCAAATTAAACTCGAAGGATGTATTCTCCAGGTTTGACAAACAGGAGTCACGTGCAGGCCCGTAGCCAGGATTTTATGGCT
>NW_015267784.1:0-401 GCF_001447785.1 Gekko japonicus
CTTAGAGGGAACATTGACGCAGACCCCTGCTTTAAATGGTGGAAAGGGACCATTCACCTCCACTGCTCGCTAGGAGTAACACACTAATAATTAGCCATTCCGATAAGCCTATAAAAAGTATCACTGTCTTAACCACATTTGAGTGATCAGAGTAACCTCCTTCTTTTTTCTTCGTCTTCCGTTTCCCCGCCTCTTATTCTTGTTAAGGATTTTAGGCTACACGCCGGATTTGGACTCTGAAACTGTGGACGACGCTTTTGCCCGAGCCTTTAAAGTCTGGAGTGATGTCACGCCTCTGAGTTTTTCTCGCATTAACGACGGGGAAGCAGATATCATGATCAATTTTGGACGATGGGGTATATATATCTAAAGATAAGAGAGGGTTTTTTTGTGGGGGGGGG
>NW_015267785.1:0-401 GCF_001447785.1 Gekko japonicus
CTTCCTCTTCCTCTTCCACTTCTTCCTCTAAATAAGTGAGTAAAGAAATAAATAAATGGTCACACATTTATTTTGTATTATACCTTTATTTTGTCAGTCACCTCCAGTCAGAGGTGATTGCTGACTTTGACACAGCACAGAACATGGAACCTGGCCCAGTCTGTTTACTCTAACCCAAAATAGATCTGCACATTAAGTATCGAGGACTCCTTCAAAACTATCTTTGATTCTGAAAAGATGACATCAGTCTCCAGGCCTGTCGATGTCGCAACAGTTCTGAACGCCACGTCTTTCGCCCGTCACATGTACACGCAAAGAAGGCTTGAGCGGCCGCTGTAATTGTTGCTAATATCCGCTTGCTGCTGTTCGATCACCAAAATGTTTCTCACAATCCCCCCCCC
>NW_015267786.1:0-401 GCF_001447785.1 Gekko japonicus
TCTTATGTTCTTATGTTCTCTTATATTAGCAGCCCACTGGTCAGTCAGCCTGGTATTGGCTGTTCTGATTGACAGTAACCCCCTCATCCTCAATGGTCTTTCCTAACTGCTATTTAAGAAGCCAGAGATAGATCACCAGCTCTTACGAAGGCAACGGATGGTGGGTGTCAATGAGCTGAGTCCTCTTTAAAAGGTTCGCAACTTGTGTCAAGTGCATCTGGCTCCCAATGCAGCTCACAGCTGGCCTCAAACCAGGTCTCCTGCATGAACAAAGCAACAGTCTTCCAGGAAAGCCTCAGCTAGCTAGATCACAGCAGCTTCCAAGGACAGCAGTTCCCCATTTCGCTCTCATGGAGGCTGTGCGCACCGGGGAGTTCTGCATCTAGCATTCGCTCCACATT
>NW_015267787.1:0-401 GCF_001447785.1 Gekko japonicus
CTGCAACAAGATAATGTACATAAAAGTGCTTAGAATGCTGAAAGTGTCATATAAATGCAAAGTGTTATCATTGTGAGTGTGGTTCTGTTCAGACTGAACTTATCAGTTGGTTCCCAAACCCCTTTCCTCTCTATGACATTTCCTTAGGGCTGCTACATTAATGATCCCTATGTACTGTGGCTGCCTAATTTCAATAACAAAAGCTTTTAAAGAGGCCCTTTTCTACCTGTACCATTGTAATTAGTATCTTCTTTGCATATTCTCATCCTGTCTGATGGCTTTAGAATGGCAGATGAAGAGGAAGAAGATTGGGAGAAGACAGGGCAGCTGCCAGCATTTCATTGTAAAAAGTGACAGGGATGGTTTAAAAAAGAAAAGGGGCTTTGACTGAGACATGCTTT
>NW_015267788.1:0-401 GCF_001447785.1 Gekko japonicus
AGAGGGAACACTGGTGGCAACCCTACTGTAGCCAGAAAAAAAACTTGAGCACCGCACTCAAGGATTTCTTCTGATAGCAGAAGCCTGCTAAAAACTGTTCTAAATATAGTTCTACCTTGTAATAGATATACATTTCTATCCATAACCAAATAACCCCACCCGTCAAAGCGACTTAGGAACTGCAGTCCTATTCTGTGAATGGCTTACAGTTCTTTTAGCTGGACCTACCTGTACTCAGAACCAGAACCTTCATATTGCTAGGTCAATGTTTAAATCCATGTATGCCAAGAATTTAAAAATTCAAAAGTACTCTGTAATTTCACTTATTGCCAGTGTGTTGGCACAGTGATGCCACACATGACAAAAGGTATTTTGTAATTGTTGTTGTTGTTCAGTCGCAC
>NW_015267789.1:0-401 GCF_001447785.1 Gekko japonicus
TAACAGATATGTCTGGGATGATTTCTTGGGAACTGCATTGCAAAAAGCAGGGGGCGGGCAACCTTTTTGGTCCAAGTGCTGAAAAAAACACAATGTCTGCCTGTGAATGGCTATCTGTCTTTTTGGCTCAAGTGCTGGGGAACACCCCCCCCCCCGCAAAGTCTACCTGTGAATGTCTACCTGTGAATGTCTTTTTGGCCCAAGTGCTAAAAAAAAATATTGCAAAGTCTACCTGTGAAGATGTTGATGTGCCAGAAATGAAAAGGAGATGAGGGTTGTTCATGGCCAGGCATGAGTGGAAGAAGCCAACTCCTGGCAGCAGCGCCGGCATCTTAGGGATTGATCATGGACTTGGCAGGTGGTTCAGCTGGTCTGGAAGGTGATGCTGGAGCTAGGCCAGG
>NW_015267790.1:0-401 GCF_001447785.1 Gekko japonicus
TCAAGCACATTTGAAAGAAAGTTAAATCACACTGTAGACCCGTTCATATTATGCTATGAAGTCATGACAGATGTAAGGCTCTTTCACATTCTATTAGCACCGAAACCAGTTTTGCTTTTTAAAATTTAACAGGGAGCTACCAATCTATACTGGTTAATGACCTATGAATCTCTATGATATGTAAGTTTCCAAGCATGCATTTGTCCTATTCATACATAACTACTTTAGATAAACTGTGAATTTTGTGTAGCCTTGGGCGGTGTATTAAGTGGTCAAGTCATCACTAGGGTTGTCAGGTCTTATTGACACGCTGGCAGGGGTGGGAGGGAGTCTTCTGGAAGTGGGGCAGGGCTCCGCAATGCAATGAAAACCCATGGAAGTGATGTCATCATGTCAGGGAC
>NW_015267791.1:0-402 GCF_001447785.1 Gekko japonicus
TTAGGGGGTGTGGCATATGCAAATAAGGTTGGGGCTTTGGATCTGTGCTCTCAAGCGGCTACACTGAGGGCCTTTTGGAACTTGTTCGAATCAACCCGCCGAGCCCTGTTTCAGATTGGATCCATATGCTGACAGTAATGCCCTGGCTCGAACATGCATGAGCGTACTGATAAAAGCCACAGGTCTCGACATGCTCCTTACCAGAGCAGCGTCCTCACCGTTTGCTGATCCCTGGAAGGAGTGATAATGAAAGGCCTTTTCGAGCATGATGCCGCCGCTAATGTCTTTCCCCTCATCAGCCTCTGACGCAGATCTGAATATTCATGGCTGGCCTGAATACAAGCAAGGGCATTTGGCAGCTGCTGTAGGAAACCTGGATTGATCTATAAGAATCTGGGATTG
>NW_015267792.1:0-401 GCF_001447785.1 Gekko japonicus
CTCTAATCAGCAATATAGTAAAAAAAAGTTTACAATACTGAGATCTTAAAAACTTCAACTGACCTCAATTTCCTAAGTTTAAATGGCAGCAGCAGTTCTATTATATAGTCTTAAGTTTAAAAAATGCACTATTAACTGTCTATCCCATGGAAACAAGGTCAATACACAAAGGAAAACAACAAAAAACCAACCAACCACAGATATATTATAGAATGTTCAACACAGCACATATTTATGTGCCCTGTTAGAAGCCTATAAGCAAACTCAATCACAGAGTTTTAAAAAACTAACACCAGAAGATAAAGTATCTGCTTCACTATTAGTAAAAAATGATCTGTCCTGTGATGAGTAACAAACCTGCCCTGTAGTACTGAGTATTCTTAGGGTCTGTAACATCTTAC
>NW_015267793.1:0-401 GCF_001447785.1 Gekko japonicus
CCTCCCCTCCCCAAACCACACCCTCCACCCAACAAACTCCAACAAAGCCATTTTTTGAGGGAGAGTGAATGGCCCTAGATCATTCAGTGAAATCCATCACAGAATAGGATCTTGGTTTCTACAGTCCTAGCCTGACTTCAGCCGTATACCGCATTAATTGCTACACAATACTAGTCATGTAGACTTCATTAAGAATATTAGTTCTTTGTTGGTAGTAGAGTTGCCAGGTTATCACTCAGAAGTGACACTCATGCTGCAAAGAACTACAAGTCTTCAAGAGTAGGTTCAGTCAGGAAAACAGTGTGGGTTCCAGCCATGGTTAGTGATTTTCTTCATCAAATTTCCCTGTATGTGAATATTCCTTTCTGGAATACAAATCCCTTCATTTATATTCAGGTGAC
>NW_015267794.1:0-401 GCF_001447785.1 Gekko japonicus
CAGCGAATTCCACATTTTAATCACTTTAATCCTTAAAACAGAAGGGAGGAGGTATTCCTTCTGATAACCAAGGCCCAAGCTACATAGGACTCTAAACAACTTTCAATTGTACTTGGAAACCAAATGGTAACTGGAATAGCTCTTAATGATGGTCACAATATAGTCTCTTAGCTCTTAGTTAGAAGCCTGGTTGTAATATCTGGTACAGATGTAGTTTCCAAACAAAGGCAACCCCACAGAACATACTATGTTGATCAAAAGGTTACAACATGTGAGTGGCAAAGGCCAAGAGAGCTGGTACAGATGATGTAGGAACTCTGTTCTATAGCCACCACCTAAGTGTCAAGCAGCAGATGCTACCAAAAAATGGGATAACTCTTAGCCTCCTGCCCTGCTTTCTG
>NW_015267795.1:0-401 GCF_001447785.1 Gekko japonicus
CCGATTCATCATCCGGTTCAAGGCAAGTGAGGTTTGACACGCTTCATGCTTCCCCTGTGTCTTTGTCCTGCTTGTGCTGACAGTTTCTCCTGTGTTGCTTCTCTTCTTCTGTGCCCCCCCCTTCAACGTTACCGCACTGTTAGGACGGTGCATTTTTTGTAGCCTGATTGGTTAAATTCAAGCCACTGACTCCCCTCCCCCCCTCCATGCTGTCTGTCTTTGTTGCAGAGTGGGAGCGGTACCTCTTCAGCGGGGCCCTCTGGAGACCAAAATGAGCTGGTGGCCAGGATCGCAAACCTGGAGACGGAGAATCGGAACCTGCGTAGCGGTAAGTGGCGAGAGACCTGCTCGTCAGGGGTGTCGTATTTTCTCTGCCCCGATGCCAACGCTTCCTGACCAGA
>NW_015267796.1:0-401 GCF_001447785.1 Gekko japonicus
AACCACTTGAGCCACTGCAGCTCTTCCTAGTACAACACTCTTAAACCACTAAATCACACTGGCTTTACCCACTGAGTTGATGAAGGACCCAGATCAACCTACCTCACAGGGTTGTTTTATGAAGAGAAAAACGGGAAAAGGGGAAATGAAGTGCGTTTTCCTGAGCCGGTAGGGAGAACAGAAGGGGGAAGATGAACGAAAATAAAATCAAAAGTGGCTCGAGCGGGTGAATTATTTCCATCCGGCCAACGCCTGCTTCATGGGTAAAGTGGCGGATTCTAACTCACGCTCCTCTGTGCAAGAACTGAGCCGTGGGAAAGTAATTATTCTGGGTGAATTACGGGCGTACAAGGGTGTAACCAGGCACGTGTGACAATGCCCATTTGTACATGGAAACTGAG
>NW_015267797.1:0-401 GCF_001447785.1 Gekko japonicus
AAGCGCTGCTGGGCAATAGTCCCACATGGCCCCGCCCACTCTGTAAACACACCAAGAAAAGGGCTGACCGGCACCACGGTGCCCCCGGGCACCACGTTGGGAACCCCTCCTCTAGGGATTCCCCAGCCACTGAAACAAACTGGCATCACTGACAATCTTTTTACTTGGCTCACCTCAAAGCAATGGTGCATTTCCCTTGATTACTGTACATCAGACTTCTGACAGAGTCACAAAATAGGCTAGGCTGTTCCCACCCACACACACCGATCCGCTGAAAAGCCTACCTCAGAGGATTGTTGTGAAGCTGAAACGCCTCAAAGTCCCGTAAAGGAATAAGCAAACTTTGCATGATGTCTGTATTATGTAGTATTCACTCCACCTCAAAATCAAACACAGTAAAG
>NW_015267798.1:0-401 GCF_001447785.1 Gekko japonicus
GTAGGAGCAAGCCAGGGCAGATTTTGTTTTCCCTTGGGCAGTCAGCACCCTAAACCTTAATTCCGATGAAACAACATGCTTGCTGTATATTTCTGCTGCTCTGTTACCCCTACCACCAGTCCTTTTGTTTCTACTGCTGTACAGGTGAGACTGATACCTGACCTCCAACTCAGCCCCGTAGGTGGCTGTGCATGGTTGCTCTTGGTAATGCAAGGTGCTTGATAACCTAGGATGTACATGAGTTATTACAGGTTTGGATATGTGACACTTATTCTTTTGAGCAGTGTTCATGGTCTGGCTGAAAACTGAGCCCTAGCAGACAGACCCTGGGGTGTGTGGGTATGTTCTGGGGAATAAGGTTGCCCACAGGTCTGGAGAAAAATGACCCGTTCCTCTATTTA
>NW_015267799.1:0-401 GCF_001447785.1 Gekko japonicus
AAGTAAGCAAAGACAAACTAGATTTCTGTGGATTGCCCCAACATATTTAACTGCGCATAAATCTTCCCATCTGCACTAGAGTAGAGAAGCTCTGCCTCCCCCATGCAAGCCTCAAACTGGGTATGTGGGAGAGTACCAAGACCCTCCCATGGTTCACTTACATTTCTGTAATGTCCAATGGTTCACCAGACTCCTGTTTCTAGCAGGAGTGATGCCACACATGGAAATCTGGGAAAGAGCTGGCCATGGGTAAGAACATTTCAGGTGGTCTTGGCTTACCAGGAAGGGCCACAAACTGTCCCAACAACCACCAGTTTAGATGATTTTAGGGAAGGGAGAAGGATTAGGCAAATTCACGGATAGGTCTATCAACAACTACAAGCCTTGGTAGCTAAG
This sequence comes from Gekko japonicus, assembly GCF_001447785.1. Taxonomy (NCBI): domain Eukaryota; kingdom Metazoa; phylum Chordata; class Lepidosauria; order Squamata; family Gekkonidae; genus Gekko; species Gekko japonicus. Next base: position 397 of record NW_015267799.1, read on the forward strand.
GTGTG
>NW_015267800.1:0-401 GCF_001447785.1 Gekko japonicus
TCTACTTCGAAGGCAACTGGAAAATTATGTGCCACTCTGCTCAAGAGCCCCTATGGTTCCCCCCTCTCTTCCCATAACTGTCTGGCTACTTGCCTAGCTGAGGAGGACTGTCAGATCTCTAGTTCTGAGGGCCAGTGGGAGTTGTTAAATTGAAGGGAATCAGGAGATGAAGGTTGTGGATTTCACTGAAGGACCAAATGTAATAATATCCTTTGGTACCTTCTGGTAGATTTTGCAATAAATTGTTAACTTACAAATGCATGGGTAGAGAAGATTGCAAGCAAGAAGGTGTAAAGGCAGAGATTTCTAGATTCCAAAGTAGCTTCCATTCCAAAAGAGGAGTTCTGTAATTAGCCCTCACAAATGAGACATTCTCATTCTCTCTTCAAATATGATGTGCT
>NW_015267801.1:0-401 GCF_001447785.1 Gekko japonicus
CTGATGACTGCCGGAAGCTTCTTCCATCGACTGTGGGCAGTTTCTGCCCTGGGTGAATTCTGTGTTGTATGACGGTTTTGAAGACTGGTTTGGGGCCCTGAGAAGGAACTGGCCCTCGTATTCCTGCCCTGGAGCATATTCCCTTCTGTTCCGGCCAGTGTGTACGCTGTGATTCCCCTCTATGACTCTGGAAATGCATCACGTTTACTCTTCCCTCGGAGACGTCACTGGCAGCCATGTGGTCAGATCCTTCCAGACCGAATTTCTCTTCCTCGTTCGCACTTTTGAACCGTTTACCTGCTAAGAGACAAAAAGAGCCACGGGTTACCTGCCAATGCGTGGTGAAGCCAGAGCCGGTGTCAGTGGTCAGCATCTTTGGGTAGCTAAATCCCATTGGCAAC
>NW_015267802.1:0-401 GCF_001447785.1 Gekko japonicus
TTTGCAATCAAAACACCTGTGAGCATTTGAAGCACTCTGTGCACATTGGCTCAGTTGGAAATGTTTGTGCGCATTGGCTCAATTCACAGAGAACTATGGTTTAATAAAGCTAACTATGGTTAGTGCGGCTGTCTGAATGTGGGCCATTCCACTAATAAGGGGACCATCAAACCAGGATCTGGGGTTGGTTTATAGACTACCATTAGTCTTCATTACAGTTTCTGCATCATGTGTGTGAATGCAGATATAGGTTCATCCTTGGTGATCAACTGGTGATATCCATGAAGACTAAAGAAAGAAGACAAGATTCTCCCTTCCTCACCCTGTGTCACACTCCTGAGCATCTAACCTCTGGGGCAGAAGGGGTAGAGCCCCAAGGAAGGCCACAGCGAGAGCTGCCC
>NW_015267803.1:0-401 GCF_001447785.1 Gekko japonicus
GGTAAACATGTTGGTTGTTCCAGTTCCAGACACAGTGTGATGATGTGCATATTAAACTCATACATAGATAAGAATCCTCCACATAAAATTTAGGGACCAAAGCCCAAGTTCAAGAGAATGTGGTCACAGATTGATTTTGTCTATTGAAGTGAATAGTGATAATGATCTGAATGGAGCTGTTTCAGAAGGTTGCTAGGCTGCATAATATATCTGAAGGGAATAATAATAAATTTTCACAAATGCCATTCTTTTGGACACAGTTTCTGTTTCAGACAGTGAGGAACATTATTCTTATACAAGTTGTGAGCCAACCTGACCCGTTATAAAATTCCATCCCAGTCTCAGTTATCCTAGATGATACTGAATGTGACCACTTCTGTATTTTAAATATCTTTTGAGAG
>NW_015267804.1:0-401 GCF_001447785.1 Gekko japonicus
ACCCCTTTGACTATCTTCGGCAAATTCAATCATCTGAGCCTGAACAGAAGCGACAAGCCCGTCTATGTCCATGCTATACATTGTGGCCTTTGTCCTGCCGTGCCCAGAGCATCCAACAGCCATCCCTGGCCCTTTCTGCATCTGGTGGCACCGGGCCAGACCTTCAAGGGACAGGAACCTGGAAGACTTTTCCCCTCTTAGGGCGACAAAGAGGCTCCATGACAGCTGAGGTCAAAAAGGATAAAAGCAGGCAGAGTCCTAACAAAAAACAACAACAACACAGCACTTTGTGAGACTGCACCAAGAAATGCAGCTGCCTCTGGGAATGCGGGGGGATGGGACGGAGAGACCCACTCTATTTTATTTTATTTCTTTATTTCTTTCAGCTTACTACCCCGCTC
>NW_015267805.1:0-401 GCF_001447785.1 Gekko japonicus
TCCAACCTCACCTATATCAATTTCTCCCTAGGAAATCCAGGTGCTGGTGTTCTTTGAAATACTGAGCATATTCCCTTGTGATGGCGGAGGATCAGGAGCCAGCACAGGCGTGCAAGGCTCCTCTTGAGCCTTCCATGAAGCAGCATACCAGCAACACATACCGCAGCGCTCAACATTCAGAGGCTCTGCTGAGTGGTTTGGTAGCTCTCCGAGACAGCGGCATCCTCTTCGATGTCATCTTGCTTGTGGAGGGGAAGGCTATTGAAGCTCACCGCATTCTCCTGGCTGCATCATGTGACTACTTCAGGTCAGCTCACCACAGCGCTGCAGCAATATTGTGCTCAAACTTGAACACACTGCTATCCTTATTCAGTTAGGATATCTTTGGGCATTGCCAGTGC
>NW_015267806.1:0-401 GCF_001447785.1 Gekko japonicus
TGTCAGAATTCCAACAGTGCCCACAGACTAGAAAAGGCTGGAGATCTCTGGACTTCATGGACGAATAGCCAAACTTGGGGTAAGCCAGTTTTTTGGGGAGAGTCCAGGCTTAGGTGTGACCTTTGCATTCAGAAGGTTACAGGTTCAGCTGTCCCCAGTTAAAACAGCCAGGGCTTGGGAGGCCGGCACCGGGCCACACCGTTCCCCAGCTGAGACCCCGGAAACTGGTGCTAGTTGAGAATAGCAAGAATTGCACCTGGGGTGCCACACTATGTGCTCTGTGGGCCACTGTCCTTGAAAATAACCCGGGAACTGCAACAGCGTCTCAAAATGTGGCAGCTCCATTCTTGCCAGGGGCTAGCTGGCCGGAACTCATAGTATCATAGAGTTGGAAGGGACCT
>NW_015267807.1:0-401 GCF_001447785.1 Gekko japonicus
CCCCCTTTGTGCCAGTAAAATTTTTGTATCGCTCCCGTTTTCTACCCAAATCTGCAGGCCTGAATTAAAAACAAACGCAGTATTCAAACATGCTTTAATTTTTTCAGCCACAAAATGAGGTGGAAAAAAAATTGTAGTTGAAAATGCAAGAAACATTTATTGCACTGATCTATTTATTATCCCATCCCCTACTCTTTAATGATCAAATATCTAAATGGTTAGTTTGCATATATCCCCAGAAGTTTATTCAATATTTTTTGCTTTGAGTGGTTTTTGCTCCAGGACATATAATCTTCTTGGAGTTCAACCCAAGAGTTCAATGTCAAGTCAAGATCCAGATGCCATAGTGGCTCAGTTAGTGCTCTTCCATCATCTGGATTAGAGGCATGGACCTGTAATAC
>NW_015267808.1:0-401 GCF_001447785.1 Gekko japonicus
CAAATGAGTTCGACATCCCTGATCTAGATGGTGGCAGCTAGCACAGAGGAGGGAATCTCAGACAGGGAGGGAAATGAATTCCTCGTTCTCTGAGGGGATTGGAAAGTAGATTTTTGAGGGCTGGACCCCCTCAGTTCTCAGCCGACCCAGAAGGCACGGCAGAGGCCCAAGCAGTGGGACAGAGCAAGGTGGCCGAGGGCAACTGAGAGGTCTCAAGAACATCCTTATCCAGGTCCCACAGCCAACACACATCTAACTTAATTGACTTTTGTGAGGAAAAATTTCTGTAGCCCATGCAGTAGTACACACTGCTGTAGTCCACACTTTAAATGATGGAGTAAGCTCTGTATCTAAACAATAAATACTGCAGTCAGCAAGTCTGTAGATGAGCAAATGCCTCA
>NW_015267809.1:0-401 GCF_001447785.1 Gekko japonicus
TGTCTGTCCAGTGTACCTATTCCTCTACGCTGCAGCTAACCATTGACCCAAACCGCAAAGCCCTCTTCTCATTGGTGCAGCCGGGTCAGCTGGTGTGGACAGTGGCACCTCCTCCAAAGGAATCCCACCACCTCCCATTTCTGCTTGTTTGTCCGGGAGCCAAAGTGTGGTAGAAATCTCTCTGGTGCGCCACCGGCAGGCAGGCCCCAGTTCCGAGGAATGACTGGATTCACTCTTGTCTCTGCCTTAGGAGGAGTGTGACTCATCAAATTTAATGTTGTGTGATCTGCAGGCAATCTGCCACTGCTTTCCCCCCCCTTTTCTCGCCAGAGAGCATTTAGGGATTTTTGTTTTGCCGAGCGCGCGTGGGTGAGAGAGAGAAGGAAGGGCTGACCCGACTG
>NW_015267810.1:0-401 GCF_001447785.1 Gekko japonicus
CCCTTTCTCCTCTCCTGCAAAGGGTTTTGAGGTTCTGGCACAAGGACTCAAAATGGATAATCTTCCAATATGGCTCTCCACAAAGGCTTATCATTCCAGCTGTCACTGGGCTCTGTTTACAGATGGAGGGAAATTTCCCTTGGTGCAGGGAAATGTTGACAGAAGGAAGGAAAGGCACCATGCTTTTTTAAATGAAACAATCAGCAAGAGAACTGAGTTATGGCCGTGTAAGACTGATGTATTTCCAGATACATGCCCATATCGTAATGCCAAAATATTCTGTACAGGCGTGCACACAGAAGCGGCTGCGCATTAATCACCTCAGATACCATGCCACTTCAGCAGAAGGTCTGAATTGTAGACTGGTGGTGTGTACCACTCCAGCACTAACCTCCCCCCCC
>NW_015267811.1:0-401 GCF_001447785.1 Gekko japonicus
GCATGGTTACCATTTCATGTGAATGGAGCAATACGTGCGTTTCCCCTGTGTGTATGACTCCGATGCACATGAATGTGTTCCCTCGAAAATCATTTGCATGTACCAGAGCTGTATACACATGGAAAATACACGTGTTGCTTTCTTCACAGAAGATAACAACCACACACATCAAGAGGATTATATGCAGGATGTGCTCCCATGTTGCGTGGTTGACGTACCAAAGCCCAATATCTGAAAAGAACTTCAGGCTACACCCAATCCCTCACTTATATCAGAGATGTCACTTTGTCTTTTTATTGACTGACTTCACCAATCGGTCTGGTACATTTTTATTCCGCCCTTCTTGCAAGGATGTGGGGGCAGCACAGAATAGCCCCATCCAGGGCTATTTTTGGGCAGGA
>NW_015267812.1:0-401 GCF_001447785.1 Gekko japonicus
ATTCCTTGGATGCAATACTACCAACTACAGCATATGCATAATAGATTGGTGGCAACTTCTGACCTGAATAAAAAGTTACTACCGTTTGAAAAACTGCTGGATAGGTCAAGCTCAAACACAAAAGGGGCCATAACAACTATATATTCTGCCTTAAATGAAAAACTATGGTTAACTAAAAATCCCGTTCAGGAAAAGTGGGAAAAAGATCTACAACGCTCAATCGATGAAAAAACATGGGCGAAAATCTGGGGTTCTTTTCAAATGACTACTAATAACTTGGCAATACGTACTCAATCGTATAAATTATATTCCAGATGGTACTTAACTCCAGAACGGTTGTTTCATTGTAAACACAAGCCCTCCCCAAACTGTTGGAAGGGATGTGGGATGAAAGGATCCTT
>NW_015267813.1:0-401 GCF_001447785.1 Gekko japonicus
CCAGATGCTGGCCTCATTGGAACCTGCTGTCGCACCTGCGATGAACTGTGCAGAGCAATAACAGTTCCTATAATGAGAGATAAATGCATTAATCATTTAGAGAGTGGCCAGTAGTCTGTCTTTAGGATGCAGGGAGAAGGCCATTTCAAACATTACAGCCCACGATGTGGAGGAAGCAGAAAATCATTTCCCTGCTGTGGCAGCCTATACAGTTGCTATAGTGTGTCTGAATCCAGTGTCCCAGAGTTGCAGCTGGCTGGAGAAAGCAGTTGCAGCCAGCTCTGTACTATAGCGCCACCACTGCAGATGGCCAGAGGGTGATATTGCAAGTACTGATGCAGCAGAAATCAGGTGACAGAAAGTGCCTAAAGAAGATATGAACATAAGAGGAGCCATGTTGG
>NW_015267814.1:0-401 GCF_001447785.1 Gekko japonicus
TATATCTACTAATCAATTTTTATAATGTTGTTGATATACCTAAATGTTGAAATCTTAAGTCACAATAACTTTAATAGGAGAGTTAAACACTTGCTTAAATTTCTTCCATTAAAATCAATAAAATATGAGTGCTAAACTTTGGCTAGATCACACCCTGTCTTTGTTCTGGCATAATTGCTCATGCCTGCTACAAATGGTGTAATGAAACAGTACAATTGAATAATGTGTAATGCTTCCTGTGTAGCAACACAGGAAACCGGTGCCCCACTAAACAAAAGATAATATGGAAAGTGTGAATAGCAGCTGTAAAAAGCACAATATTTGATCATAGGGGGGCTATGATCCTTCTTTCATTGGCAATAGTTTTATTGTGTGGGGATTGGGGTGTTTTAGGATCTGTC
>NW_015267815.1:0-401 GCF_001447785.1 Gekko japonicus
CACAACCAAATCTGAGCAGTATTGGTAAGAGAAGCAACTGGATCTCAAGGTCCAAAAATCTTGAGATGAAAACCAGCCCTGAATTACTATAGTGAAAAGACTCTTTACCTCTGTGTCACACATAACATAATTATTAAGTCTGCCTGGGCTCTACCATCTCACCATACTGCATATGGGACGAATGTAGAGTTCCCCACAAGGCCTAGCTCAGCACTAGGAACAAATACTGGTATTCAGAGGCAAAAGGGCAGGAAGGAATGCCAGCTGCTTGTCTTACTGATTTCCACAGAGATGCAACAGTTTATGATAGGAATGAAAAGTATATTCAGGACTCAACTGTGTATATCACAAATGAATCAACTTATTCTGATACTGTATGTAGCTGACTTAATATACATAAA
>NW_015267816.1:0-401 GCF_001447785.1 Gekko japonicus
GCTGAGAAAGTGTGACTGGCTGAAGGTCAGCCGGCAAGCTTCTAGAGCACAAGCAGGGATTGGAACCCAGGGCTCCTAGGCAGAAGCCCAACAACTCTTTACCAGTATACCATTCTGGCTTTCTAGAGGGATCACTAACTTGGAAAGCAAACTTGGAAGCTCCTCAAACTTTGGACTCAACGGTGAGGAAATATTAACAGCCTCTATAAAGTCACCCTTGGAAGCCGGCTTGTTTTCAAGTTGGATTTGCCACGACTTGCAATTTAATTGTTGACAGAAGAAACTATGTCCGCGGGGGTGTGGGGGTGGGGAGTTGAATGTGAAATGGTGTCTGCCTTAAGGTTGCTAAAAATTGTCAGTGCAGCCTGCTGCAATAATTTTATTTATTTATTTTATTTATT
>NW_015267817.1:0-401 GCF_001447785.1 Gekko japonicus
GGGGTCATGCAGGGAAGGGAGGGGGGAGTTCAGCCTCCACTTGGTTTCTGTACTCAAAACTAGGCTTCCTGCTTTGTTAGCATTTTTAATACAAGGTAGGATATAAAGACTGGGAAGGAAGACATTTCTTTTACCATCTTTGGCCGGAAAATTACCAGCTCCTCCTTTCTCCTGCGGAACTACAACTCCACCGCTGTCTAGAAATGATACAAAGAACTGGGACTCGGAAGGAGAGGCTGCCTCTTGCCTTGACCTTCAGATTGTTAATCTTTTTTAAAAATTATGTTTCCATTTTTAACTTTTGTGTCTCATAGCTGATTTTTTTTGTCTCTGTGGGTGTATTTGTTGTTGTTAGTGTACTGTTCTCCGATGTTATTTTGGTGGTAATGGGGGTGTGAGTA
>NW_015267818.1:0-401 GCF_001447785.1 Gekko japonicus
GGGGGTAACTCTGTTTAGGATTGCACTGGCAATATCGTCTGGGCATTCTATATACTTTAACTCCGGGCTTTTTTTTATGTGCATCATTTGATTATCACCCTTTGATTACTCGTAACTGAATCTGTCAGCTGCCTGATTCACACACTGCATGCTCATCACTTCAGATGAAGATGCGCATGTGTGAATAAGCCACCACACTTTCACATCTCATTTCACTTCAGCCACAGTGGTGTCCAAATCGCATATTCACCTGCAAGTTGCTTGCTGATCATGTAGGAACGAGCTGTGTTCACATTAAAAGCGAACACATGTACATCTTGCATGTACACATGTAGGTCTGCTTGTACGAAAAGAACTGATGCACACATTCATTTTATGAATGAAACCAGGGACCAGTACCA
>NW_015267819.1:0-401 GCF_001447785.1 Gekko japonicus
TGTCACGGTCGTCTTGGTCCTTGACAGGGGACCCCTGACTGGCCGTGCTGTCCGGGGGTCAAGGCACCCTCTTCCGGGGAGGCCCCCGAGGCCGGAGCCGAGGAAGGTGTTCAGGGGAGCTGGAGAGACAGCCTCAGACCACGGGGTATGCAGAGTGGCCGCTAGCCGCTCTTGCCCGCTCCTGGAGGATACTGGCTTCTGCGCCGTCAGCACCGGTGCACAGGACGCCTCGCCCTCTCTCTCTCTCAGCTCTCATCCTTAGCCAGTTCCTGGGACGTCCTCCTCGGCTCTCTCCGTGCTCCTTCCTTTTATTACCCCCTCGGCTCCCATCGACCCCCGTGTCGGGCGGCCCCGCCTCCAGTCAAAAGGAGCGACGCCGAGCCGCTTCCGCCGGCCCCGCC
>NW_015267820.1:0-401 GCF_001447785.1 Gekko japonicus
GCGCTAAGTTTTGTACGTAAAGTTACGCTTTCTCTGTAACGCAGATAGTAGTAAAATATACCCTCACTCAGCCAACTATCACACTTACGCTTTTTGCGGATCTTAAGCAGTTCACCTAGAAACTAGTGTTGCTTACGTTCTCTTCCTTAGACAGAGCGAGACGTTTCGGAAATAAGCAAACGGCTACGCTTCTAACGCAAATCCCTGGTTCAGTGCTTCAGAGCCGCGGAGACACCTTGCTTCTCGGTGACTCTTCTTTATAATTAATCACTAAGGAAGGTTGTGGAACAGCTGTAAGCTATTTTAATATCTTGATTAATTCACCCTATACTGCTTTGTTCTCACTGGTTATTTATTGTTTTCTTATCTCACCATAAATATTTGAATGAATTTGGTTGTAA
>NW_015267821.1:0-401 GCF_001447785.1 Gekko japonicus
GGCAGAACCCCGTCCAAATGCAACGTTGCTATTAACGAGCCTGCGATGCCACATGTCACCCGGCAGCTTATAATTAATTACTTCAAAGCCGCCCGTAATCCAGTTGTGCTTAGCAGAGGCACGGATAAAACAAGTCAATTTTCTGCCGCTGTTTATTATGTTTAAACATTTTAATATGTGGAGCAACCCGACAAGTGGCTGCTGTTGATTGCGAGCCGCTCGCCAGCGCTGGCCCGGGGGTCCCCGTTCCCCGGTCTCAATCCGGAACCTCTGCCGGGGCGTGCGCTCGGAGCGAAAGCGAGGCCCGTGGATTCATTAGCGAGGAAATTAAAAGATTTACAGGTGCGTTAGGGGGTCGGGGTCGACACGAGACGTTCTCAGTTGCAGAAGATGTAAGAACA
>NW_015267822.1:0-401 GCF_001447785.1 Gekko japonicus
GGCCTGATCCAACATGGCTTCTCTTCATTGCACATAACATGTGGAGTCTGAAACGTGCAGTGCATTCAAGAGAAACCACCTTCCCCACGATTGCCACACAGTGTATTACTATAACTGAAAGTTAAAACGCTGCCATCACTACCAAGCCAGCCAAGCTATGCAGCCTCCCGTCATGACTAATAGGACAACGGCAGCCTAACTGTGACAAGCCCAGAGGGAAATGTGTGCACAGAAGAGGAGAGAGGGAGTGAGCAAGTAGCGTCTACCCCCTCATGCTGCCTACACAGTGGCTTGTCACGTGGACTCTCCGTGAGCTGCAGGAAGCAAAGGCACTGCTCTTGTCTATGTGTATTCCCCCAGAGTGCATCTTGCTTGAGAGAAAGCGAGAACCGTGCGCCAAA
>NW_015267823.1:0-401 GCF_001447785.1 Gekko japonicus
GGGGGGGAAAGGCAGGGAATAAGTCTTTTAATATACTTGGCTCCCTTTCCTGGGTTACGTACTCCTCGTAGTATCTCAGTGTCACAGATTCACAGTTTTCCTTGGGGCTCTCAACCTCAGTGTTCCCATTGTGTAAAGCATGTGAATGTTTTGAGCGATGTCTTCTAAATGATTAATTCCTTAATGTTATGCTGTCTGTCTCTCTGTCTGTCTATATGTGTGTGTGTGGCACATGTGGTGGGGCTCACCTGCTTTAAATGATCTGCTTTGCGTGCACTTTGAATTCCAGGTTTGTGCTTGTGTCAAGTTGCAGCGCACACCCAGCCATCCATAAACACAGTGGTCAGGTTGCTTTTGGTCAAACACACAATCTACCCAGTAGGTTTGATCTCAGGAAAAAA
>NW_015267824.1:0-401 GCF_001447785.1 Gekko japonicus
TTTTGTAAATATATTCATGAATAGGCCCTGTAAATAGAAATAATCAAAATCAAGTCAACAAAGGTGTTTAGAGAGGCATGGAATACGCTAATGTAGTAGACCTGGGAGAAGCGAATTGCTGGAAAGCTTCACTTGCGCAAGTTATGTCTCCACCTTGACAGTAATTTTTAATTACTAAGGATGCTTGGATGTAGGCGTTTAGTTATACTCCTAGGTGTATTTATAATGTGGTTCAGCCAGATGCTGGGAGTTTTGCCTAAGGCAGTGGTTTTCAAACTCTCTGAAGATCTCCGGAGTTCCTCAGTGAGAAGAGCCCTAATGGATAAGACCAGGCTTCCCAAAAGAGAGACTGTCCATCAAAACTGACCTTGTCCTGCAAGTAGGGATGCCAGCCTCCAGGT
>NW_015267825.1:0-401 GCF_001447785.1 Gekko japonicus
AATGAAATGAAATAAATGAAATGAGTGGCTCTTCCTCCACCCTATGGGAGGATAACACCTGGTGATGTCACAGGTTCAGGCATGCCATTTACATCTCAGCCTGAGCGCATGGGACTGGGCCAAGGTCGCTCGGCAAGCTTCCCTGGCAGAGCGGCGATCTGAGCCCGAGTCTTCCAGTATCTCCTCCAACGCCCTAACCACTGGGCCACACTGCTGAACTTTCCTGCTTCGCCCCTCCCACCACTGCCCAGCAATCTCCACAGAATGACAGGGGAGGGTATGTAGAAGGATGGAGGGAATCGGTGACAATTGCAAATTGCATCCGGCTCCAACGCCTCATCTGGATTATTCGCCCAACGCTTCCGCAGCTCGGCATGTATATTTCAATGGGCTTTAGATCA
>NW_015267826.1:0-401 GCF_001447785.1 Gekko japonicus
TGGCTACAGCCTCCTCTTCTCAATGTCCCGAAGCCAGAATTCTTACCAACAGTAGCAACGGAGTCTTCAAAGTCTGCACTTTGCATTTACAAGATGGGAAAAAAACACAACTTTCCTACAAATGGAGCTGTTCTATGCTTTAATTTGGTCCTAAAAACTACCCTAAATGAGATAGCCAGACAGTGGGGCAAACCCTACGATTCTCATCTGAATCGCACTTCTGTTCTCCCACAAGATTTCTGCCCATCTTCCCTCCCACTGCAGTCACACCTGAGCTAGGGTTGCCAGCTCTGGGCTGGGAAATTCCTAGCGGTTTTAGGGGTGGAGCCTGAAGAGGGCGTGGTTTGGGGAGGGGAGGGACTTCAGCGTAATTGTCACGGAGTCCACCCTCCAAAGCAGCC
>NW_015267827.1:0-401 GCF_001447785.1 Gekko japonicus
GACACCAAACTGGCTCTACACCAAGCTGAGCCGGAGGCCCTGCAGGGAGGGGCCTGTGAAGGCTGGGAAGAGAGCAGTCGAGACATATGCAGGTGGCGGGGGCAGGGAAAGGGGGCTGCGGCTCATTGGCAGGGCACGGGGAGGGTGTTTAGGAGGGGCTCTACCAGGCAGGAAGGAAAGGGGAGGTGTGGGCCTTGGCCAAGGGTTAGGGCCAAGGACCACACCTCCTGGGGAGGAAGAGGCTGGCTTCAGTGCTGCAGCCCTTGCACCCCTTGCTCTGACCCCTTCTGGGTCTCGAAGAGCCCCAAAGAAGTAGGGAGAAAAAGGAGGCAGCCTTGGCAGCGAGGGAGGACCGTCGGAGCCCTCCAAGGACGTGGCAAGACGTGATTGTCTGTGTGGGT
>NW_015267828.1:0-401 GCF_001447785.1 Gekko japonicus
CCTGCCCTCTTACAACACCTTGCTTTGACTTTCACAGAATACTGCTGTCCCCATTCTTCTTCTTTTTTTATAGACGCCTTTATTCTAAATGAATGACCTTTCGCTAGGAAAGGTGGTAAATGACAGAGCAGCTCTCTAGGTTAAAGATATACAGACTGGTAAGTAGATGGAGGAGGAGGAGAAAGAGGAGGATGATAAAGGCACCTGCATAATTTCACAAGCTCAACTTTTGTTAACATGCGTCTGGCAAAGGCAGCAGGCCATTAACATTCGGCGGCAAACCCCACCAAAGTCACCGGGAAGGTTTAAGAGCACTTTGTGTAATATGGTATTCCTGTAGCACAGTGTGCCTTGGCCTGGATAGCCCAGGCCAACCCAGTCTCCTCAGATCTCAGAAGCTA
>NW_015267829.1:0-401 GCF_001447785.1 Gekko japonicus
ACCTCTTCCATGTACTCCGGTTCGGAGGCAGACGCATCCCATCGGTTGTTCAAGATGAAGATGTTGGGCCAAGACAGGCGAGCGTTCACTTTGTGGAAGAACTGCTTCTCCTGCGCGCAAGGAGCAAAAACCAGCCGATCAGGGTGCACGGAAGGCGCCAAGTGGGTCACGGGGCCAAACCTCGTATCGCACCTCCACGTTTCCCCTCCCATCTGTGCATCAGCACCATCAGCAAGTCGCATTGCGCAGGCAAAACAACGATGCTGCAAATACGGAACCCGTGGCACACCCAAGATAGTTTAAAAAGTCCTGCAAGTTAGCTGTTGTAAAATAGAAGGAGACTGGGAAGGGAAGCCATGAGGGAACCAGAACAGATTCTGAAGTGTAAGGATGTGCCACTG
>NW_015267830.1:0-401 GCF_001447785.1 Gekko japonicus
TGCTCATTTTATTACTGTTATCATCAACCATTTTTGTGGGTCTAGCTGAAAGTGGGTTTAAATGTTAACATACTTTTTAGCTTGAATTGGCACTCAATCTTAGATCAATTTTCTACCACTTTTAACTGTTATTGTTCCCTCTCAGATCATCTGAGGAAACGGCAGTTTGGATGATGAAATGCTGCAAATTGTTAGACAGCCATACACACATACAATACTTAGAATCCTCAGAATCCTCAGCTTCCTTGTAATGACAATTAAGCCAGCTCAGGTATACTGTGGATCTGTCCCATAACCTTCTTGCCTATATCCCAGTCTTTCAGATCAACAAAAGGACAGATCTCACTTGACTGCCAACTGAAATGGCCCTGTGTTTAGATTCCTGTGGTCTTGACCTCACA
>NW_015267831.1:0-401 GCF_001447785.1 Gekko japonicus
TTGTTCAAGGATTTGCCCAAAACTCTATGGTTTAACTTCAGAGGTTTTGTGAATGCTAGAGCACCCCTGAAATCATGGAGTCACTTCTAAATTTTTCCAGAAGTGATGCAAGCACACCAGCATGATGCCAGCGTGCCTGTCCCTGCCCCCCAAATCCCCTGGCGGCCCTAGACCAGAAGTTCAGTATCACACCAATGCTGCAACATCCCTTCTGGAACAAACACAGAAATGACATCACCATGTTGGGGAAATGCTATAGGGGTGTCTGGTGAGTCCTAGAGTGTCTCCTGGACAAATTGAGGTCATTTCCCGGTTCATGCCAAAAGTGGGTGTTGCAGCATTGGCGTGATGCCAGTTCTCCTCCCATTTTGCTTCTGCTGCTCCCTGGAGCAGCTGCAGAA
>NW_015267832.1:0-401 GCF_001447785.1 Gekko japonicus
GATTTGTCTGGACTGGATACATTACAATAGGGCTTCCCAAACTCTTGCAAGATTAATTCTATAAGGCTGGAGGAGACCTATCTTTTATCTTGGCAACTCCCTGCTAAATTCTCATGCACAACTGAAATGAATGGGAACTGCTTAGGAGGAATAGTTTATTCTTGCATAGTTCTGATTCATTTGAATGGGAATGGCATATGAGTAGTGATGCAGGTTTTCTGGAAAGCTATTTTTATTGGAATAATATTTGTAAAAAGTTGAAGACAAAAATTACATTTACTTTCTTTACATTGTTTAAATGTAAGGAGAAAGCTGAAGGCATTGGGGAACTGTTGACACACTAATTAGCACACCGAGTGAACTGTGCTTTGCATGCCAGAGACCTCATTGTTCACTCATCT
>NW_015267833.1:0-401 GCF_001447785.1 Gekko japonicus
CAGCAATGCACCCAAATTGCAACAGCTCTGAAGAGGGATTTTCTTTTCCTACCAAATCTATCACATTTGTAAAGGTATTTTTTTTTATCCCTTTAATTGGCCCTGCTTTAGGGAATTGCAAATGACTCGCTTGATGGATGACATGTACGGGAGGGGAATCTCTGAAGTGTGTTTTCCTCCGTCAGCCTTTGAAGTTGTTTCGAGGTTTCTCCGTTTCTGCAAATGCAATTAATCTTTGACATCTGGCGGTGAAGAAAGGCTATTTTTAGACAGGCGAGAAAAGAGCAGAAGCAGCAGTTAAAAGTGTGTCTGAGTATCTGCTGACTTGCAGAAGAGACCCCGTCACAAGGATAGAGAAACCGTTGTAGGTAATGTTGTTGTTCAGTTGCACGGTCGAGTCT
>NW_015267834.1:0-401 GCF_001447785.1 Gekko japonicus
TCATTCTCCAAATTGCTCTGGAGAACACAATTCACATGTGGCATCCTAGATGCTTGTATGGCTAGGACAAGACTAGACTTGCAGAGTAGAGGGATGGTATCACTTACCTGCGTGTGCTTGTGGAGAAACACACCCCTTTGGCATTGCTAGCTCAGCAGAAAACTGCAGCATCACCTCTTACAAGAAGCTGTGGGCAAGACTCTGAGAGTCTGAGCCTCGAGTCAGTAAGTCAGATCTTACCTAGGCACAAACTCACTGGTGGACCGTATCTTTAGACAAGCCATTATTCTCTTAGCACTCTGAGTATGAAGACTGGTCCATCTTAACAGGAGTGCTGTTGTACTGCTTGCTGTGTATGTGTGTTAAGTGTGTCGCTGACGATACCCAGCTCTATCTGTTGT
>NW_015267835.1:0-401 GCF_001447785.1 Gekko japonicus
TTATAATCTCCTTAATTGAATGCACAATGCTGTATCAAACATACTGTCTTGGTTCCGATATAATGCCAAACCATGATTTGGCACCATGTGAGTGAACACAAGGCTCACACTCTCCCTTCTCCCTAGCTCCCACTTTGCCTCATATGCTCTGATATTCCCTTTCCATGGCCATGCCCACTGGCAGGCTATAAAAGAGAAGGGCAAGAGAAGAAGCAGCAGCCAAGAAGAACAAAAGGGTGGTGAGAGGCTGGGGGATGGTAGAAAGGAGGAGAAGGACTAAGAAAGGAAACCAGAAGTAGAACCAAGACATCGCCAAGAAGCCGTATAGACCAACATCACCCAAAGCCAGGGCAAACTCTCTGTTGGCGATGGAAGGGCCCACACCCAATGTCAAACCTGGG
>NW_015267836.1:0-401 GCF_001447785.1 Gekko japonicus
GATAGAAGAAACTCAACTCTAGCTTTTTCAGAAAGTCCCGGAATACAGTTTGGCTGTATTTTCCACTGTCTTTTTTGTCCTCCAGAGCTCAACAAAAGGAACATAGAATTGATGTCAAAGAAAATTACTTTGAATCTATCTCAACTAATATTGGTCCAATTTATTCCTTTAGAATCATTCACCCAGATCAGTAACTCATTTTTGGCACCTGGGCCATTTTAAAGAATTTAATTGAGAAAATAAAGAGAGAAGAATATTTATATGGCAAAACCTTCACAGTCCATCTGATAATAGTAAGATCTTTAGAACAGACCCATAAACTGATTGAGTGTCCCATTTGAATGGAAAGGTGGAACATAAGTTTTCAAATAAACAACATCCTGAAGCTTGGTGCCATATTC
>NW_015267837.1:0-401 GCF_001447785.1 Gekko japonicus
GGCTTTTGCAGATACTTTACATGTCGAGTCTTTGACTAAGCAGTACCAAAAACCTAGAATCGTCAAGACGGCGAAAGGCAGTTAACAGCAACACTTCTTACCAGACATGGACAAAGTTCAAAATATGAATGCTATAATCTTTGGTGTAAGCAGTGCAGGAAAAACAAAGCCCGGCTACCAAGTCGAGCCCTTTGATGAGTATCAGATATCCCAGCTGTCACTCTACAGAAACATATGGAAGCAAAGAGTAAAGCAGCAAGCTGTCAGGAGGAGGGGGGAAAGCTTGCATATCAATAATATGGAAGCAGCAGAACATAAAGAATACGGGTCTGTTGCTAGGCAATGACTTCACATCAGTATCCTCAAGGCAAAGGGGAGAAGCCAAAGTGAGGGGCAGCTGT
>NW_015267838.1:0-401 GCF_001447785.1 Gekko japonicus
GGCTTAAAAACGTTTTATACGTGGGCAAACCTCTACGTGGAGTTCTTACAGCTACTAAATTGCATACGATAGCGACTTTCCCAGTTTGTGTCTCTAGTACACCAGTCACAGCTCTCACCTCAGGCCAATTTCCAGGCCTAGCAACCAAGGGGCAAAGGTTGTTGGGTTTAACAGGCTTTCAAGCAACCAATCAAGAAGGAACGTAGGGGGCTAATAGAGAAAGAGGTGAGGGACAAGGTCAAGGAACATAGCTGGTCAAGGAACATACCCTCCCACCACTAACTGGGCATGTTGCTATTTATTTATTTACTTACTTCATTTCTTTAACACCCTGCCCTTCTGCCCAGTGGGGACCCAGATTAGCTTACATTTTTCGCCTCTCCTCCACTTTATCCTCACAA
>NW_015267839.1:0-401 GCF_001447785.1 Gekko japonicus
TAACCACTACACCAAACTGGCTCAACAAGACCCACACAGACCAGTGTTATTTGTTTCATTCCCAATTGTGGAAAGAGGCCTCTTTGTAAAGCATTATTTGCACAATGTGGAGTAACTAAAAAATAAAAAATGAAGTCACATTTTACTAGGGTCTCCATGTAATGGCACCCGACCTGCCCCACCATTAACCCATAACCCATGTGATCCCGTACCAAAATGTTCCTGGAGTTGAGCCCACCGGTTCACAAGGTATGTGAAGGTTCTTTGGGCTCTTGGCAATTCACTTTTACTACATAGTGTATACAAGTAGTGCTGAGTGTACTGCCCACCCAACTCACAGATGTCACATTGCATGCCCATACACATTGCCTCTGATCATCACCCAACTACCCCCCCCCAAG
>NW_015267840.1:0-401 GCF_001447785.1 Gekko japonicus
CCCCCGGGGGGACTTGGGATCCCTAGGCTACGGACCTGCCATATCTCCACTCCCCAAGCTCCTGCTGGTTGCCATAGCATAGCTTGTCAACTCGATCCTTTCTGACCCTCTCCGTCCGTGAAATTCTCTCCGTCTTGCCATAGAAGCCCTTCCTCAAAAGCTACCTTTTCCACGTGTTCGCCCTCTTCATCCTTCTCTCCCGATTTGGCAGATTCTCTGTCCTAACTGACCAATTTCTCAAGCCGAGCTTGATTTCCACAGTAAAGTATTTCCTGAAGCTTATTCAGAACTGCTAACGGCCTTCATTAAAAACAAGACAGCAACAGAATTGCAAGGCACCTGTTATCCCGATAGCGTATCGGCACTCCAAGCATGTATTAGTTTAATATTGGTTTAACTCT
>NW_015267841.1:0-401 GCF_001447785.1 Gekko japonicus
TAAGACACCTGCTGTTATACATATGGTTTACTATTCCAAATCTATATACAACATCGCTTCTCTTTGGTCTCCCTGGCCCCTTGACTTTCCTGAGCATATCTTTGCTTCCCCAACTCCTTTGCTAGTTATACCCTACCCTTCCTTGACAACAAACACATCTGGTGTAAGTTTTTCTCACCTCCTTTTCCTCCTAGGGTTCTCCTGCTATCAGTTCCTCTTGCTATCTCTGCCTTTTCTGCCCATTCACCTCTCAAGTGTTTCTCAGTTTACTACCCACTCTGCCACCATTTTTTGTATCACTTTGTCTTCTTGACTTTTGGACTATGAGCTGCCCTGCCTCCAGGGCTCTCTTGCCTACTTTCACAGCTCTCCTTGCTTCGCTGCCCTCCCCACCACCACCA
>NW_015267842.1:0-401 GCF_001447785.1 Gekko japonicus
CTAAATCTGAACCCAGTCAGCTTTCATTTATGTACCATGTGTAAGACTACAGTAGTCATGATCATTATTGTGTGTACAGATCTGGAGGGGAAAAGAGAGCTACTTTCAAGACAACACCTGTAAGTATACTCTTTTTAACAACACAAGCAAGACTTTATAGACAATTTTGGTTCAGTGGATTTAAAAGGAGATGAAGAAAACACTACATGAGATTGCAGTTGAGGGTTCACATGACTAAACTTCCTCCACAAAATTGTTGTTGTTGTTGTTGCACACAGAAGACTAGTATTTGAAGTAGCAGCATTGTAGCCTAATCTTTTACCTTCAGTTTTCTATGGGGAGGAATATAGTAGAACATTCTGTCATCTGTGTGGTACAGTCCAGACACAGTAGAGAACTAG
>NW_015267843.1:0-401 GCF_001447785.1 Gekko japonicus
TTGTATGCTTACTTTTCAGTGTCCTTGTAGATGTTTGATTTAAGAATGCTCGGTGGGTTGGTGAGGAGTGTTGGCATGTATGTACGCATTATCATCAAATTATGGTTCAAATTATTTACATGTAGGAATCAAAAAAGGGGGTTTCCTCACTTTGTAACAGAAAGCAAGGCTGCCTAGTAAAGTCTTGGGGGTTGGGAGAGAAGCAACATGTGTCCAGCTTTTATTCATGTTGGAGCAGTTTACCAGATCCAGAGAAGACCCCAAAAAATAGAGGCTCCTTTTTCAACCATGACTAGGGATAGGCACGAACTGGGAAAATGGGGTTTGGTTCAGTTTGTGGCTCATGGTGTGCCTAGTTTCCGAACCATGAATTGTCATTAACTTTTAGCGTCCAAACTGGT
>NW_015267844.1:0-401 GCF_001447785.1 Gekko japonicus
CAAATTTTCTGCTAGAATCCACACTAGGATCAAGGCAGAATGAGGTTTCCATTTCCTCCATTATCTCCCTTGCTGATTGCATTTTGTCGGTGTTTCTTTTTAAACTGAGATTGGGAGACTGTCAGGATTTGTAATACTTAATGTTTGCTTCTTTTTCACATATTTATGCAGGACTCCATAACTGATAAGGTAGAAAAAGCAACAACAATGCTGGGAGTTTGAAGGTACATACAGCTCCTTGTTTCTAAAGAGCTACAGCTGCTCTAGGATTAGAGATCTCAGGGTGAAAAAAATGGGTAAGCTTTGAGTTGAGATTGCTTCAGATTTGAGTAGTGAGGTAAGTAACATGCAGGAGGTCTAAGTGCTGGCACTTGGATATCTCTCTATATAATAATTCTGT
The DNA here is from genome assembly GCF_001447785.1 of Gekko japonicus. Lineage (NCBI taxonomy): Eukaryota > Metazoa > Chordata > Lepidosauria > Squamata > Gekkonidae > Gekko > Gekko japonicus. Next base: position 401 of record NW_015267844.1, read on the forward strand.
T
>NW_015267845.1:0-401 GCF_001447785.1 Gekko japonicus
CGGAGTGGCAGGCAGATGCAGAAAGGGCCAGGGTTTCCACACTCAGCGTCACCTGTAGAATCACTGGAATCTCTCCTAAGGAACTATACGTCCAAATTTTGGTTTTGGTTTTGAGCCCAACCATGCCACTGGAAGGGTACTGGTCCACCAGTGAGAGATCACAGAGGTTTGGGACAGAGTTTGGATTCAGAAAGGAAAATATTAGCATAATCACACACTCCTTGGTTGCCAGTTTGACCTGGGACATCTGTTGATCTCTCCTTCATCTGCCTGAGCCATGCATCCAGCTGGGGGTGAAAATAAATGAATATTTCTTGCAGATGTTGTCCGTCTCATGAACTCAGAGGGAACACTTTGCCTTCTTTCTTACACCATACCGTCCCATACAGGGGGGAAATGGC
>NW_015267846.1:0-401 GCF_001447785.1 Gekko japonicus
AAGACACAGATGGAAATGAACCACAACGGCTTAACAGAAAACACAGTATTTAATAGGGTCAGTGCTTTGTGTGGGTGGCCTAAATATACAAAGTAGAACGGCTCTCAATTTCACCCCCAAAGGTTACAGACTTTCCTCCAATGAGAGTATTTTGTAACTGAGCTTCGTGTAAAGTCACTAAACCCCGAGGGGCGATCTTATTCCCTTGTCTCCTGACAGGTTAGCTCAGCAGGTTCAAGGCCGCTCCTTTACCATACCACACCACTCATAAGTTAGGAATGAGGGGCCCTTAACAAGGTCCTTATTTGTCAGACGAAAACCAGCTTCCTTCCCTAAGCCAGCAAAGAGACCTAACTAAAAGCAAAACTAAAAGCTAAGTGGACATTGCTATCCAGAGCTGC
>NW_015267847.1:0-401 GCF_001447785.1 Gekko japonicus
AAATCCTATGAAATAAAACTTTTTAAAAAGCCTAGAGCATATCTTTTCACTATGTTTTCCTGGGTCCTCTAGGGGCTACACAAGCTACTCTACAGCATCTGGGAAGCAGCTGGAAGTGCATGAGCTACCTGTTGGCTACCTGTGGTTTACAGTGTGATCAAATTTAGACAAAATTCCCCACAGTCAAATGAGACATAATGTAATTCTTCTGTGCTGTTTGCTAACCCTTAATTCTCCATAATATAAGGTACATTCTGCTTTGTTAGACAAGAGATCACTGATGATTCATTCCCCACAGTGATGTCACCATGAGAATTAGCGTTTAGAGTAATCTGTTGCAAAAACTAGCCCTTTCTCCCAATAAACAAAACTGCTTTAAACTAGTGACGGTAATCTTCATC
>NW_015267848.1:0-401 GCF_001447785.1 Gekko japonicus
TGGTAAAACCAGGGATGCGATCCAAGTGCAAAAAGGACCATAGACACTGAATACTCTGCAGATGTTCTTTGCATGTCTAGATATTTGCCAATTACTCCCTGACAACTTCTCATTTGCATTTGACATCCTATGACTTCGGTATTTGATCGTTGGCATATTAGCATTTAAAAGCTGCCACGCAGGGTATTTGACCCTGTCAATATCATGCAGGGTATTAATAGCTATCATAGCAATGGTATTTAACCACATTTAATAATGCAAGGCAGAATACATGGAATTTGACAATACAGAGTAGATGAAATCCAATGGTCTTTAGTAACTGACAGCTTGGGAGGATTTATGTATGATGACAACCAATGCAATCAATAGGAACCAACAGCAACAGGCCTTAGACTTCAGTG
>NW_015267849.1:0-401 GCF_001447785.1 Gekko japonicus
TCCAACCCAGACCTGGCAACCCTACACACCTCTGCTCTATGCTAGGAGAAGTACACAATAACGATTCCAGGCACAGGAATTACATTTGCTCGACGGGTGCAAGGACGTCGTTTTGAAAAGGAAAAGCGCACACACCTTGGACGATTACATCGGGAGCTATTGCAGCGCTCATGAACACATCTAATTGAGAGGGTTCCTGGTCTCTGATTCACCTCTCCCTCATCCCAGTGGAATTCACTGAAGGGTGATAATTGGCTCAAAGCAGGAAGTGGCTGGCTAAGGTGTGGCTTTTCCAGGTCGGGCCACTCAGGGGCGTGGAGCTCCAACAGCCACATTGGGACACCGACACACCTGTCCCGGTCTTTCCCAACTGGTGGGTGGTGTTGTGCATATTTAGAGCA
>NW_015267850.1:0-401 GCF_001447785.1 Gekko japonicus
CAGCAGAATGGGACTATAAATTGGGGGGAGATACTGGGGAGATCTATCAGAGACCCTTGGCAAGTCAAGAAGGCAGGCAGGTAAAGATTAGGAATAAGCAATTAACTGGAATTTGCAGGGGTTTAGAGCATACTCAGGGAGCCTTGCAGAATTCTGGTTGTTGGTTAGGCAAACAGATAGATATCAGCAGCCAGGGAGTAACCTGCACTTAGAGGGCTTGAGCTGCATAGAACTTGGGCTAGATTGAGAGCTTGTCTTCTTTAGGATTGCCAGGTCCAGTGGCAGACTGTGGAGGGGGGAGGACATGGGGGGCAGTTGGTGACGGCATGAAGTCACTTTTGGGAAAAACTCAGAATTAAAGTTGCACCTCTTTAGGAATTGCCAGAAATTCTGTGGTAAAA
>NW_015267851.1:0-401 GCF_001447785.1 Gekko japonicus
CCTCAAGTTCTAGTATTTTGGGAGAGGTTTCTCCCTGTCAACTCTCTCCCTTCTCCTTTTATCCTCATGATGACCCGGTGAGGTGGCTCAAGTCAAACGTGTGTGTGACTGGGCCACAGGAGATCCACTGAACTTCACGTCTAATCGGGGACTCGAACCCAGATCTCCCAAAGTCATATCTGAGACTTCCAAGAACATCCTACAAGACTGGTGTCTGTGCGTTTGATCTGCACAAAGACGCTCACTGCAAGTGCCAGGCTAACACGGCCACAATGCCAACCCTGTGCTTGGCGTTTTCCAGCTTCTATCAACGACAGTCAAAATCCCTGTCCCAACCAAGGATGTTCTAACCTAAATGTGGATAGGGGAGGAGACCAGCGTTCCCTCTAAACTGAGTTAGT
>NW_015267852.1:0-401 GCF_001447785.1 Gekko japonicus
TTGATCCAGTAATATATATTTGGTTTAGTTTGGTTTGGTTTTTGTGAAAAATCCAAAGAATCTTCAGGCTGAAGGGGGTAGGATAAAATAAATGAATGAATGAACTTGTTAGTCTTTAAAGGACTACGAAACTCTATTGTTTTGGCTGCAGCAGACTAACAAGGCCACCTCTCTGGCTATACCAATACCACGCAAATAGTAAAAATGGCAGCTGTGGTGTGTTAAACAACTATGCAATAGCTAATAGCTATCATAATAAGGTGCACTGCTTAAGTTATAAGACAGCATTTCATGAGATAACACATATGCTGTTACAGAAGTTAGAGTGGAACTAAAGGGCGCTTTCACAAATGCCAAATAATACCCTTTCAAGCCACTTCAGTGACCATTTGCAAGTGGAT
>NW_015267853.1:0-401 GCF_001447785.1 Gekko japonicus
ACTCAGCTTAGAGGGAACACTGGCTGCTCAGTAAAGCTTTTGATACTTAGCTTTACTAATATGGCTGGAAAACTCAGCTTGGGTATTATTATTTAGTACATTTTTTACCCCACCCTATCTCTAAGGAGCCCAGAGGGGCATTCGTCTTTGCCCCCTCTGCTGTCTTACCACCAACTCTGAAATGTAGATTGAGAGAGAAGAACTGCCCTGTGGTCACCCACCCAGTGAGCTTTGTGGCTGAGTGGAATGTCATACTTGGGTCTCCCAGGCCTTTGTCCAGTGCTCAAACCACTATTGTGCTCTGGCTCTGAGAATGCATGTTGGCCCAGTGCTCTGTCTCCAGCAGCAGCCAGCCAGCCAGATCCCTCCTGGCAAGGACTTCAGCAGTCAAGGAGTATGAG
>NW_015267854.1:0-401 GCF_001447785.1 Gekko japonicus
ATGGTTTCCCCAAATACCTCAAAAATGATACCATCCTTTGGACAGGTGAGTCAGTGTGGTGTTCTGCTTAATGTGAGCCTAGGAATGTGCAGATTTGGGTCTGAAACTGCTATGTTTTAGCCTAACTCACAGGGTTATTGGGGGAATAAAATCGAGGAGCAGATAACATACAATGCCCTGATCTCCTCAGAGGAATGACGAGAACAAAAATATGATAGACATGATAATCTGTGCACTGTGGTGATGTGTAAACCATACTTATTTCACTATTGGTATCCTTTTACCTATTTCTTCTGATAAAAATTCACCTCAGACCAGATTTGCAGACTCCATGACACATCTATTCCAGACCAAAGAGAGCAAAATCTGGCATTCTGTTAGCCTAACTGCTTTATGTACAG
>NW_015267855.1:0-401 GCF_001447785.1 Gekko japonicus
TTGGCTGGAAAAGAAACTTGGTAAGGTGCCCACATCTGGGCATCATAACAAACTGAACTTGTTTGAAGACTTCAGTCTCAGTGTGCTATTCAAAGAAGGAGAGAGGAAGAACATGAGTTGACGATTAATTGGGTTTGTGCCTATCATGAAAAATAGGAATTGAGACATAGTCAAGAGGCTGTAGTACAACTTGTAAACATGTGAACATAGCCCACAAGGGCACACATCTTTTACATTTGTAGGTTCACAAAGAAATGGTCCGTGTGTGGAAGTTGGGATAGGATACAGCAAACACTATTCTGCTCCCCCCTTCATGCATCTGAATTTTTATTATGTGTTAAAGACTATTATCATCTGCAGAAGGGTCAGCTTCAGGGTTGCCAAGTGGAATCTTCTTACCG
>NW_015267856.1:0-401 GCF_001447785.1 Gekko japonicus
TCCACCAAACTTAAATATCAAATTAAAGGGTGCCGACTTTCTCCTTCGTACTTTACGTTTCCAAAACCGTCACAGCACAGTTAATTTTAACATTTGCAGAGTATCATAAACTTTTAGCAGTCATTGTTTCCAAATTGGGAGGTCCGGCTCTTCCAATGCCTAGCAAAAATACTTTCTTGCCACTGTCAATAAATTTTAGCAACAGTTCCCTATGAGCAGCTGGAACCATTTTGATGCAATTAAGTTTTAAAAAACCCTTCCAGCTTCATTGGAAGAATATTGTTGAAAATACCGTGAATAGCTTTATGAGTTGTTTTCCAAAAACTGGTACTCTGCAACTTCCCTCACCGCAGTCCCGAATTCGACCACCTCATTCTACAGACTATGTAGAACAGGGGTCC
>NW_015267857.1:0-401 GCF_001447785.1 Gekko japonicus
GTGACACTCTAGGATTTGCTATGGTTTGACCTGCCCCCCAGTCCTCCCGGGAGTGTCAGGCAGTGGCCTGGCATCCCTAGGAGACTGTGCCTCCTGTATATCCCCCGAGGGCTTGCGAACAAAATCCAAACATTTCCATTTTTTAAAGCAGAAGGACAAAGATTTCAGTTTTTAAGCAATCACAGGGATATATTTTTTTGTTCGGTGGTTTCCATTTAATCCATCGTTTTGGATAGGTCCATAAAGTTTTGAGAGTCACTTGGGATGAGCAAATCAATGACATATTAGACCATTTTGCAAAGTGCTACAAAGAGAAGCCGCAGAAAGGAATCTAAGTTGGAGAGGAAGCCAAGTATTTTCCCGTTAATGTGAAAATGCTATATAAGGCCAGGAGATGGATG
>NW_015267858.1:0-401 GCF_001447785.1 Gekko japonicus
AAAAAGAAATGAAACTTGGTGTGCTACTTTAAGCACTGTATTAAATTTTATAGGGTCATAGCTTCTACTGATTTTAGCAAAGATAAGAGCATCTTGAAGAATAATTGTTAAGACAATTAATCTGAACATTGAAATATGCCCATAAAATGTTATCACCAACATATTATAAAAAGTCATGTTTTAGAAGAGATCAAGATAGACCACTTTAAATCTTCTGATCTCTGCGCATCACTCACAAAGTCTGAGGTAACTCATAACCATGTGTCCTCATGAGCCAGGACACGGAAGACAAACAATGTGTGATACTGGCCAGGTCAATATACTTATGTTCAGTGACTGACCAGGCAGTTCGATGAATGACCACAATGCCCTTCCTAGTGCAGCAAATTATTTTGGCAAAA
>NW_015267859.1:0-401 GCF_001447785.1 Gekko japonicus
CTCTGTATTGGCACTGAGGCCTAGCTTGTCTGGTATCCTTGTCCTGGGAAATGTATATTTCTCTTAGAAACGGTGAGGCTCTTAACGGCCATTTCGACAGGAAGGACTCTGCCTCATGCCTTGTTCTCCAGTAATGCCTTCGGTATTAAGGACCATATACTCCCGTATGAACTTTCTATCCCATTGTCTGCCACTGAGGCCCCAGTCAAGGTTCCATCTCATGTGGAAACAAAATAGTCATCCTCTTGGAGCAGGGCCTTCTTGGTAGCTGCTCTGATGCTGTGGCGCAGTTTCTGCCAAGAAGTTTGGCAGAAACTCTCTCCCTTCCTTGGCTTCTTCTGGGGGGCAGGTTATGATTGTACTTTCTGATTTTAGGTTGTGAGATCTAGCTAGGGTTGCCA
>NW_015267860.1:0-401 GCF_001447785.1 Gekko japonicus
TGAGGGAATGAGCGGCTTTTGAGCATTGCTCAAACAAGACACAGATTCATTTTTAACAGAAGCTCTTCTGTTCTGCGTCGGGGGAAGCAATGATTCTTCACGAGCTTTTCATTCCAGAGACCTCCCACTTACGCCGCACAGCTCAATTACCGCGGACAATTCGGTCCCGCTGCCTAATGAAGTGCCGACTGGGTTTAATTCCTGAAAGACATCGGCTTTGATAGGAAACGTTGCACTGTGGCACACGGCAGCCAGGCGATGTCGGATTTCTGCCTTCAGAAGTAGCCGCCAGATTGTCTGTAACAGAAAACAGCATCCTCCCAAAAAGGGAGAGAGGCGTTTAAAGAAGAATCACAGCTCCGATAAACAATCCTGTCTCTGCGGCAGCAACAGGTCTTTCC
>NW_015267861.1:0-401 GCF_001447785.1 Gekko japonicus
CTAAAGACCATGAGCTGAGGGTGCCTGCACAGCTCCCTAAAACATCTCTTTCTGAATTACTGAGTTCACCACTATTTTTCTTCCAGACATTGGGGATTTACCCCATTCTTCTATAGTTAAAAGCTGGTTCATGTTCGTGCTTTCTCCCCTCCCGTGTCCAGGATCATAGGAAGCAATCAGGCTGCATACCTAAGACAGGCTGCAGTCATTGTCATTGTAAGGGCTGCTACAAACACAATAGCTGTGGCTTGCCTGGGTGTACAAGTGGGATTGTGGCAAGGAGAAAAGCAGCATCCCTCCTGTGCTTGTGATTCAGCACTCTGACAGCACAGTTATCACAGTTACACTTGGAGGGGCTGGCAGCTCTCTCTTGTCCTGTGGTGGAAAAGGGCAGAGCAATG
>NW_015267862.1:0-401 GCF_001447785.1 Gekko japonicus
GCCCCGTTACATAAATTACAGCGCAAGGAAACAAAACGTGTACGTAAACGCCACTGGCCAAACCCCAGACGGAAATCTAAAGGGCGCCAGATCAAGGAAACGGGTCTTCTGCAAGCCAGAGAAGGGGACCCAAAAACGACTGAGTGCAGCCCGGCAGAGATCAAACCCAAGGCTGCCAAAAAGCAATCCGAGAAAGGATTTAAATTCTACGTAGAAAGAGTCATGCAGCTGATCAAACATCCTGGGACAGGGAGGCCTAGAGTCAGGGCACGGCTCCAGGGAATGCCTTCTTCTCTGTGTGTTCCTCACAATGCTTCCAGTGGTGGTGGGGGGATATATTGCACTCCATCTGCAGATCTTACTGTATGGATAGTATGTTGATGGCGCCCTGCAGGGAGCGG
>NW_015267863.1:0-401 GCF_001447785.1 Gekko japonicus
GGGGGGGAAGTCTTTGGAAGAAAAGTAATCCTGTTTTGTATTCTTTTTCTCTTAATTTTCTGGTGTCCCCCACCCCACCCCTTGGGGCTTCACAGCTCTAAGCTATTCTTTTTTGGTCTGGGAGATTCCACTGCCCCCTGCACAGATCTCAGCCAAGCTGCTCTGCTGTCTGGAAGGGTGACTTTTGTTTCTCCTTGCTTATAGAAGACACCCAGACCCGTTTCTCAACGACAGAGGCTTCCAACAAGGCCTTGGCATCTGAAGTTCAGGAGCTGCAGAAGCGTCTCGCTGAGATGGAGGAGCAGTCAAAAGTGGCTGAGAGGCAAAAATCCCATTTCCAGAGGCTGCTGCAAGAGAATAAGAAGCGCCTGGTTCCGCTGCAGCTGGAAATCCAAAAGATC
>NW_015267864.1:0-401 GCF_001447785.1 Gekko japonicus
TTCGAGCAAGGAAAACCTTTACCTTTAGAGTCCTTTAAAGCGACAGTTGTCAGGAAAGCGCTGGAGATCCTCCTATTACTGGAAATCCCATACAGCCCCGTGGGAGCACTGGAGCGGATGAAAAGTAGGAATGTTGGCAGAGCTCAAGTTCAAAGTGGAACGAGGCGGCGGCCTGCCTAGCGAAAGGTCAAAAATACTGAACAAGAGGAGAAAGAGCTTCAAAAGGAAACAAAGAATGAGTGGTAATATGGGAGGTGTTCGGTTCAAGCGTCATCTCTGCTACAAACTCACAAGGTGGCCTTGGGCAAGGAAGCCACACTTTTGTGTTGTTTCCCACCTTCGATATGGTGATAATACTGGCCTAACCCACAGGGCTGTTAACAAAAACTGCAAGATAGTGT
>NW_015267865.1:0-401 GCF_001447785.1 Gekko japonicus
GTGCATAGTGCTTCAATGAACCATTCAAGTTGTATCAGTTAAACTTTGCGGTTGGTGTCTGCTGACCAGCACGCGTTATCCACTTGGGTGATGAAACCCTACTGAATTCCCTCGATGGAGTAACTAAATTAACAGCTATGACTCTGTGCAATCTCTGTGTAAACCTCAAATGTGTTAATTTGGCCTCAGTTCTGATTGAGCTTGAGTTAATTTTGTTTAAATTTGGCCCTGTTGTTATCTAAAGGCGCGTTGTGAATTCATGCAGGTCTGTAAGACTCCGGACCCTTATTCCTTGGAAGCATACTTTCCCAAAGATTCAGGCACATGCACCCATTCTCTGCCAAAATGCTCATAGGAAATGAAGGTCTTAAAGCTTGCTGGCTCACTCCATAGAACCGGGA
>NW_015267866.1:0-401 GCF_001447785.1 Gekko japonicus
AGTGCATGATTCCACTAAGGCCCACTTTTACAACTCCATATGAATATTGCCTATATGCGCTTAATATACATGTAGCAAAAAAGAAAGAGACACTTTGAATGGGAAATTAAAACTAGTAGCCAGTTGATTGGGTAATTGGTCCCCAAAAGTATGCATGTTCTTATATAGCATGATAGGCCGTGTAAATCTGCTTTTTCTGATGCCCACGCCCAGAGTGGGGAGCTGATTCAGAGATTCCGGTATCCCTCGTTGCTCTTCTTTGCCCCTTTTTTCTCAGAATGGTGAGCCAATTGTCCACTGCCCCCTATTGGCTTCCTGCCACAACCACTGCTGTGCTACCAGAGCTATTTTCTGACACCATTTTGAATTCTCTGTATGTCAGAATGACTGAAATACAGAAG
>NW_015267867.1:0-401 GCF_001447785.1 Gekko japonicus
GGGGGGGGGGGGGGCTGTGGCTGCAAGAGCTGTCAAATGCACCTGGTTTGCCATGCGTGTGCACATGCATACACGCACCAGCTTGAATGTACACCGTTCAGTCTGGTGGGACAGCAGCCTGCCTGCAAAACAGCCAGTGGTATCAGTCCAGATGGCTGCAGGGTACAGAGCACCCAGCCATTTTCCCCTGCCTGTCAGCCTAAGGATTGAGCACTTCTGGCCTGAGCTGTAAGCTCTCGATCAACACACTCTTGTTAACTAAGGGGTTATATTGGGGGGGACGGGGACATCTGAACGTTCCAGCTTGTGCAGGCATTCCGAGGTAGGAGAAGCCTGACCGGATTGCTTTGGCCTGTGTTTAGGTGGAGGGACCCTTCTTTCCTGGAGTCATTTCTGCCCTT
>NW_015267868.1:0-401 GCF_001447785.1 Gekko japonicus
TTTCCAATCACACAGAATAGCAGCATACTCAAGTGGACAGGTCCCTTGGATGTTTGCCATCCTAGTAGCTCATATTTTTGTGGTCAAAGACCGTTACTTGACCACAATCACATACTCATTGCAAAGCATCCTTCCCAAACAATGATCAATTGATTCAGAAACCCTCCACATGCAGCCTGCTTCTCACATCTTAAATACTCCTATCAGAACTAACTCTACTTTTCAACCACAACAACAGGAGAAGAGCTGGAAAACGTGTAGCTGACCTTTATGAATTCAGGCTTTATCAGAGGAAGACTTGTTTTATTCCAGCTAGGTTCTCCTAAATTTAGGACCACCATCAGACCAGGGAAACAATACTAAAATAGACTAATTTGGTTTTTGTTGCTGTTCAGTCGCAC
>NW_015267869.1:0-401 GCF_001447785.1 Gekko japonicus
TGCTCTGGTCTACAAGGATTCCTGATTTTTCATAGCTTTGGTGGGGGGACGGGCTCTGGCTTTACCTCCTTGCTGATGGAACGCCTGTCCGTGGACTATGGCAAGAAGTCCAAGCTGGAGTTTGCCATCTATCCAGCTCCGCAGGTTTCCACGGCCGTGGTGGAGCCCTACAACTCTATCCTGACCACCCACACCACCCTGGAGCATTCTGACTGTGCCTTCATGGTGGACAACGAGGCCATCTATGACATCTGCCGTCGCAACCTGGATATCGAGCGCCCCACCTACACCAACCTGAACCGTCTCATCAGCCAGATCGTCTCCTCCATCACCGCGTCCCTGCGCTTCGACGGTGCCCTCAACGTGGACCTGACCGAGTTCCAGACCAACCTGGTGCCCTA
>NW_015267870.1:0-401 GCF_001447785.1 Gekko japonicus
CCAGTGTCCAGTCATGCTGAGTTGCTCACGCCAACACCTTTCCAGTTCTTTCTGGTTCTGTACGGTATGCTGGTAAGAAGCTGTTTCCTTTCACCCATTTTTGCTGCCGTCGTCTCTGATTCAGGTGTTTCTTTTATGGCATTTTTACACCATTGGCGGGAGGGGGGGGGATAACATTAAAAATGTATGCACTTAGCAAGAGAAACTGTTGCGGGGGGAACAGGAACTGGCCCTAAAATAAAGACGTGCCGATTCAGTTCGCTCAAGGGAGGCATGAAATCAATAGAGGGGTTTTTCAAGTCGAAACATCGGAGATGAGGAATTGGACGTCACCCCAGCTATATGTTGCTCTATTTAGAAGATACTAGCAAAATACAATTCACGTTCTGTACGAACAGTTC
>NW_015267871.1:0-401 GCF_001447785.1 Gekko japonicus
CCCCACCTGCAGCGTCTGGTGTCCAGTTGAATGGTATCATTCAGTCCAACCTGAGCCTGATGCTGACTCATTCTTGGAGAAACCACTCGTCTGCTGAGTCATCCTTTCCGCCGGGCTCGCAGCCTTCGCTGGGGGATGGCACTCCATGCCTCTCGCAGTGTCTCCCTATCACAGCGGTCAAAACCTTAGCCGAGAGGCTGTCTGCCTACACTGCCTACACGGTCCTCCTGCACAGTTCTTACTGAAAGAATAAAAGATGTTCCGCTGAGAATGGGAAGTCGCGGGGGTCAGTCCTCCCTCCTCCCTCTCTCTCTTCCCCTCCGCAGGTAGCCTCCATCAGTGGAGGATGCCTGATCTCCGGATCAGGGGCAGCAGGTGCACCCGGTGTCTGGAAACCCTCA
>NW_015267872.1:0-401 GCF_001447785.1 Gekko japonicus
CAGCTTAGAGGGAACACTGGTCACAACATGATCCCCAGATGGTTAGAATCACACAAGTGGCTCATCCCAGACAGAACCAATGAGGTTCTCATGGCCTTTCAGACAAAGATTTCCTCATAGATTCCACACAATCATATAAAATTTCCTAGCCCCCAGGGGGGACCATGGCCCCCCAAATGTTGTCCCCCTTTCCCCTCCTCTTAACATAGGGTTGCCAGGTCCATCTGAAATGTCGACGGGGGATGGGTGGTGTTGCAGAAGCAGGAAGTGACATCGTGTGACGTGACCACATCACCTGGAGGTTACGTAGGCATGTCGGTGATATCGGGGGCAACGCTGTGTTTTGGGCAAAACTGTGATAAAATCAGCCTCAATGTTATGTATTCACTGTATTAAATGTA
>NW_015267873.1:0-401 GCF_001447785.1 Gekko japonicus
GTCTAGGTGGTGTCCTAGCACTGATTTTCTTGACATGCATAGTATAAACAGCTGCATTTAATGTTACTGATGCTCCCATACTAACTCATGAACAGCAGTCATCCCTAACAGCAGTTCCATCCCAAAAATGCATTGTTAGACAGCTGCAACTGCACAGTAAACATCACCATGGGTCAATGATGGAGCATTGTCAGTACATGAGCAGGTGGCCATAAACTGCTCCTGAATTCTGATTTTTCACAGAGAAGAGACAGGTAGTTTACCTAGGAAGTGCATGGCATATAAAAACTGGCCTCAGCATGCTGCTACAGGTTCCATCTTTATAGGGCAAACCAGTTAACCCAAAGGCATGAGCATAACACACTTACACCACGAAGTCTTCCTGGGCACACACCACATGC
>NW_015267874.1:0-401 GCF_001447785.1 Gekko japonicus
GTCCCACCTGGAGACTGGCAACCCTACGTTGGTGTCTGTACCTAACATAAAACCACCACAATAGAGTCTCCCAACTTCCACTGCAACCCCGGGTCAAAAGGATCATAATCAGCACAGTCCTTACCCTGAGTGCTGTCAATTTCCGGGTAAACGGGATAGGCGTTCAAGCTGCAAGCTGCTAAAAGTACCGAAACGGCATATGCCAGAATTTGGGAATGCATCTCTGTCTGTCCTCTTCCCCCACTGCAGTTTGACTAAACAATGAGGATCCCGCAGTGACCTGAGTGCCCAGGAAACACAGACCCTCCTTTATACCCTTTCTCATCCCTCTATCTCTGCTCGATCGATACGTTATCATCATCTTGCAAGGGATTCTCATCTTCCGCCCCATCCATCCATCC
>NW_015267875.1:0-401 GCF_001447785.1 Gekko japonicus
GTAAATCCAATCTCTTCTTCTTTCTTCCCCCAGTTTTAAGAATCACTAGCTTCATCCAGCAGGGTCGAAGCACAAACACCACCCCCAAAAGAAAGAAAAAGGTACGGAGATAAGAAAAGTTCACCTGCTTGCTGGTCTCTTGCCTGGAAGTCTGGTCTGGGGTGGAGGCCGTCTGCAGCCAAAACTCTCCTGTGCAGGGCAGTCCGGCTTCCTTGGACTACTTATAGGAAGGGAGAGGAGGAAGAAGCTCTCTAAACAGAGCCAACCAAGTCTCAAAGCAAACAGAAATTTGGGAACCCTTTCACCTTGGCACTTATTCCAGGAAATTTGGTACCAAAAAACATCCGCAGTGGGCTGACCCACTAAGTACAAGAACAACTCACACTTGTCCTGTTGGTGGT
>NW_015267876.1:0-401 GCF_001447785.1 Gekko japonicus
AGAATAGATTGTAAATCATGCACTTTGGCCTGCTTCATCTTCTCTGCTGTAGTTTGAGAGAACAGTTGGCTCTTCAGAAGCGGCTTTCCTTTGCGAACACCTTCCTTCAACACAGGTAGTTGAATTTAGGCAAAGTCTATGTCTGATATACTGTGTGCTCCAGCGGCTGCGAAACTTCTGCCACTGCTACTACCCAGAGCAATTTCAGGAGTCTCCAGCCAGGAGCCACCTACTTATTAAGGCCTGTTTGTTCGCCTGGCTTGTTCGCTCCTCTGAAATTTTCCAACTCTGATCAGTCACACCAACTGAAGCAAAATCATAGCCTGCCCTGGAAGATGGGCATGTCTAGGGTTTCTCGTGGAACTCCTGATGCTATTCCATCAATCCCAATAGGCAAGACC
>NW_015267877.1:0-401 GCF_001447785.1 Gekko japonicus
ATCTGATCACCTGGGTGCGCCATGGAAACACATGAGGTGTGTGATCTTTCCTCTTTGTTTCTGGCGCGTCCCTTCTTCCCCCTCCAACTGTACTCCAAGGTGTACTTCAGCACCCCCATCGGCTGCCTGTGGTGCTCCTGTGTGGAAGTGCATGCATGCAAAGCCCGGTTTTGGATAAGGAAGTGAGGGAAAGTGAATTCCACTAATGTGAATGACTGACCGTGAGCCTGTGGCATTATGATGGCATCTTAGTGGCTGTTGTGTGATCAAGGCAAAGCGTCCCACACTCAAGCTGCTTAGAGCCGATATACTGCTGCAGCAACCTGCCCATCTGACCACACCCTGAACATCTGACTACTTTAACAAATTCTAGTTTGTTTCTTCTTTATAAAACAGAATTC
>NW_015267878.1:0-401 GCF_001447785.1 Gekko japonicus
AAAGGTGGCAACGCTAGTTGTAATAATTAAGTTAATACCAATTATATACCCTGCTACAACTGCTGTTGCACAAGCAGGTTTTGCTTCCCCAAACTCACTCGGCCTCAACACAAAAGCGCTCGATGGATGGGCCATTCCCATGATACCTAAAATATCTCATGAGCTGGTACACCCCACCCCATTATTTCCCCACCATTCAGCACTGTGTTCATCAGCAGTGCCAATCAGGATCGCCAGGTCTCAGCCTTTGACCCTGGGACTCAGGTTTTGGGAACTGTTTTCAGGTCATCCAGTTAAAACTTCAGGACCACCAGTAAGCCCACATATTTGATGGGTTCTTGTAAGACTTCTACTCTTGTGGTGATGACCATACATTGAACTGGAGATCGGAGAGGTAGGGC
>NW_015267879.1:0-401 GCF_001447785.1 Gekko japonicus
TAATCCCAATCATAAACCAGCCCAAATTGTCAATGAAGACCCATTGATCTTTATGGAAAAGATAAATGAACTGAAATTTTGGCTGGATCCAGTGGAGTGTTTCCATAGTAGAGTGCCACTTTCCCACTTTTCCTGTCCTGCTTCAGCTCCAAATGCTCTTTGAAATGTTCCTGGGGGACAAAGAGCCTCCAGGAACTGCACTGGGGGGTCATTTTGAGCTGTAGTGGGAGGGTGGAAGTGGGAAAGTTTTCTCCACATGTAGAAATGTGTCCTGCCCATGAAAACCACTTGCTGTTTCTAAGCCTATGAATGCTTTACCTTAAATGGATCATGTTTCCTCTTTCTCTTAAGCTACTGATAACATCAGCCGAAAAGCTCTTATACCCAGGGGTCTTTTCATA
>NW_015267880.1:0-401 GCF_001447785.1 Gekko japonicus
AACTCTAGAGAAAATACAGGGTACTGGACCATGGTGCAGAGCTGTAAAAGAAATGAAACTGAGAAGAATTGTTAATGTAACTTGGAACTTACACCTCCTAAACCTCTGATCTGCCCTCCCTGCTGGAAGATTCAAACGGTTGTATACATAAAGAAGATGCTGTCTTCTGCATGTCTATGCTGCCCTCATTGTCTCATGCACACACAGAAGGAACAGCTCGTTTTCAGTTCCCTCTCCCACATGTGTAAAAGGGTCTTAGCCAAACTGGGTCTTCAGTTCTGGCAGCAGAACGTACCCAGTTCTGGCACCAGAACCTACCCAGCAAATGGAGAAGTGCTAAGATACCAAAGAGATCCCATGTTTTGCTCCTGTTTCTAAAACCCTGTGTACAAGTGCAAGTT
>NW_015267881.1:0-401 GCF_001447785.1 Gekko japonicus
TATCGTCTGTCTGAAATTCCTCTTTGTTTCGCTGCTTATTTTACGGGAATGGATCTAGATCTAGATCGTCAGATGGAATGAACGTTAGAGATTTCACCGCTGGTTTTATTTTGGGGACGAGCGGTTTCGCACCACTGTTTTCTTAAGCAAACGAACATGTACACTGTAATGCATGCTAGAAGTACACCAAATGGTCACACACAAACATTTTGGCCAAGAAAAGGAGACTTCCAGAGTTCCTGATACGTCTACTGAAATCCCACTCTGCTCACCCATCTTTGCTCCTTGTCGCCGTTCCATTCACCCAGATCAGGGATCATTTTGTCCCTTTCCTCCTCAAGTGGTTATGGAATCATAGGGTGCATTCAGACAGGACATTTACAACGGTATAGGTGCTGGTT
>NW_015267882.1:0-401 GCF_001447785.1 Gekko japonicus
AAGTTTGCAACCTGGCTTACAGGTACAACACTGAAGCCCCAATGAAATTAATCAGATGTAAATGTGTGAGCTGGACTGCAGAAGGGCCTGGTTGGGGGCATCTTCAAGGAATCATGGAATTGCCTTCTCTCTTTTGAAAACTCGGCAGCCTGGTTAGCCCAGTTTGGCCCAAGCTCATCACAGTCAGTACTTGGAGAAGGAGGGAATGGCAAACCACTTCTGCTGATCCCATGCCTGGAACGGCCCCAGGAAGAGGTCTCCATGAGTCAGTTTTGATTCAATGGCGCTTTCTTCTTCTTAGGAGAAAACTGTGTATTTGTTTCCCATTGTGATAGCAGCTCAGTGGGCTACTGAAAAGTCATACCAGGGGTTGGTAGCATATGGAACCTCTGGGAGGGGGG
>NW_015267883.1:0-401 GCF_001447785.1 Gekko japonicus
GTGTGATCACAGCCTTTGTGTATGTACAGTGTTTGTGGCTGGACTCATGCACACCTCTTGTTCCTACCCAATTCCCCCTCCTTTCTCAGTGAGTCATTATAATGAAGGAATCCTGGCTAGAAACAAACTCCAGTACCCCTGAGCTAATGGAAATTATTTTTCCCACGAGTGAAATTTGTAAACCATGATGGAATCCAGTTTAAAAATTATGGGTGGGGGTGGAAGAATTTGCGCCAGTTAACCTGAGTGTGTACATTTTCATGCTGCAGGTGACCAAAGTTTTGATTTTTAACAAGGATTTCTTCCTTGAGAAGAGAAGGAAGGGAAGAATGAGGATGAAGGAGGATAGCACATATGTGTGAGCTGGACAAGTCAGCATTCTGCACATTGTTAATTTGATA
>NW_015267884.1:0-401 GCF_001447785.1 Gekko japonicus
CCTTGAAAACCCTAAAGGGTCGCCATAAGATGACTGTGACTTGAAGGCACCTTCCACCATCAAGTACAGAAACTGGCATCAGGATTAATTGGCCAGACTGCGCATTAAATGGTGTCTTTGTGTCCATACACAAGCATTTATATGCATTTGCATTATTCACAATTCATTCAATGCCTTGATATGTGCACCAGATCACCCTAAGTTTTATTTATGAAACGTTGGAGGGGGAGCAGAACATATGGGGAGATGTTTGGTGTTCAAATTGGGGGTCTACTCTGCAGGGTCCTTTGCCTGACTGTAACCTAATGGGACAACATTTTTACATAATAAAACTCAATCCAGTGGACAGAGAGGTGGAATTGGGCATGAGTTCAAATACACATGAACACATGAATCTGCCT
>NW_015267885.1:0-401 GCF_001447785.1 Gekko japonicus
AGCAAGGGAACCTTTACCTTTACATAGGAACCACAACCCCACTCCCCCCCCCCCAAGGCACAATAATTAAAAGACAACAGTGACTCCTGGCCTCTGGTAGCAATTTTAACAAGGACCATACTTTGAATTAAGCTTTGAAAGCTCAATGATCCAGCAACATTTGCTTGATGTTCAGCGAACGCCCACATGAACCAGAACATGAGCAAAAGGCATGGCAGATAACCCAGCTCTCCTCTTTTGAACCTCAGCTACTGATTCCCATTTACATCTGTCTTATGCCTGGTTTAATGCTGGAGGGTCAGAAGGACTTACTGAGTTTGCACACTCCCACGGCCTCCCTGAAACTGGGTCCTCAACAGCTAGTGGTGTGATGACAGCATCAATGTTCCCTCTAAGCTGTG
>NW_015267886.1:0-401 GCF_001447785.1 Gekko japonicus
CTAGATCCCCAAATTTCCAGGGATTTCCCGATCCAGACTTGGCAACTCTAGAGTTTCTTGGAACTTGGCAACAACTCTTTTAAATCACTCGGGGGCAAACTGTTATGTATGTTTGAAGGTGTTGTACTTTTAGTTGGGGTTATTTGGACCTGTTCAGCCCCTGTAGTTTGGGGGAGTTGCTAAAGATGGCCGAGCTCAGTGTTGGGTATGGTTACCAAGTCTTCTCCTTCCCAGCAATCCCTGTTGTTGCCCATTGGCACCTGAGAGGCTGGTGAGAAGAACGAAATGGAGGGGCGGTGGTGCCAGTATTCCATCAGTCCACGACGTCACTCGCACAGTGAAAACCAGAAATGATTTCATGATCTTGGGGGATGCCCCAGATCTCTATGGTTTCACTGTAG
>NW_015267887.1:0-401 GCF_001447785.1 Gekko japonicus
TGACTGAGCCAGTCCACCTGCATACTGAAGGAACCCCTTATGTATTCTGCTTGCAGATAGGCTAGATGAATCTCAGCCCAAGACAGCAGAGCTGCTGCCTCCTGCTGGTGGTGCCTGGACCTGATGCCTCCCTGACAGTTTATGTCAGCTTTTGCTGTTGTTTGGCTGTCTGAACAAGGACAATGAGATTGATAATCTGATCCTGGAAGTGGACTAGGGTCAAATGAATAGCCCAGAACTCCAGTGAGTTTATACCCTGAGAGGCCTGTACCTCATGTGCTCGTTGAGGAACTTGAGATGCAGGATGGCCCTCCAGTTCCCATTGCATTTTGGTACCATGAAGAAGACTGAGTAGACACCTGAGTGTTTTAGGTACGATGGAACTGGTTTGGTTGCTCCAA
>NW_015267888.1:0-401 GCF_001447785.1 Gekko japonicus
TCTGCATGCAAGGCAGAGGCTCTACCACTCCCCAGACCTGAGAGTGCCCAAGAGTTCCGTCCATCTTCTTCCTTCCATCCTGTTCTCAGAGATGCTTAAAAACCGCCTCCTCTGATGAAGCTGCCTGACTTTGGCCTTTCCGTCCCTTTCTGTCTATGCAAGCCATTTTCATGGGCACTTCTGAAAGTGCCCGTTTCTGAAATGCAGCCTGCTGTTCATCACCTACAAATAAAGAATTTCCTTTTTCCTTTGGAAACACTGTATTATTAATCATTGTGTTATACATTATTATCTCACCTGTCCTCTAAAGGGCTTCAAGCGGTGCATATCAGTCTCCCCTTTCCCATTTTATCCTCACAACCCTGTTTGGTGGATGAGGCTGAGAGAGAGGGCGGCGCTTT
>NW_015267889.1:0-401 GCF_001447785.1 Gekko japonicus
AACAAAGCAGTGTGTAGTTTTGTACTTTTCACTGTCTGCAAATGAAAACTTCTTAGTCATGGAGGAAGAGGCACTTGTGCCTCCAAGGATAATGATTCGTTCACTAAAATGTCCTACTTGTGAGCACAGATGCAGTGGTTAGTCACCTCCTCTTTGGGTAGTCTCATTTGCAAGAGTCCTCTGCCTGAACCTGTAGAGGACACATTGCCTACTTCTCCCATACATGCAGCCAGTGGCATTGACTAACTGCAAAAATGGATTGCAGCCCTGGTCTCCCAGATTTATGTGCAGACATCACGTCACTATCTCAGAAGGCAGACAGAGATACCAAAGTAGTAAATTTCAACTCCAAACTATATACCCTTTAACCATTGGGTGTGATATTTGCACATGGGGGGGGG
>NW_015267890.1:0-401 GCF_001447785.1 Gekko japonicus
GATGCTCCGATGGGAAACTGCTTACCTCCTTCAAAGCCCAGAAGTAGAAGGAGATGGGAAGGTGACAAGCAAGTCACCTTAGGTGAACAATTTCTCTTCTGAAGAGTGCTACATGCTCTCCCTGCCATGGTGGTGAGGGATGGAAAGCCAGAAGGGAGGTCTGACAATTGGTCTTTCCCCTTTGGAAGGGTTCAGTTGAAACAAAATTGTCACACCAAATCCCTCTCTAAGAATCACTTTCTATGTTACATCAGACTTAAAGTCCCACATTCTGGCAATTCCCTGCAGACTTGGTTTGGTGATTTAGATGTTTTTGCATTCTTTTCTGGCTGTTGGTGTTTGTGTCTGGTTGGAAATATTGTGTTTAGGGACGGGCATGAACCGGGAAAATGGTGGTTTGT
>NW_015267891.1:0-401 GCF_001447785.1 Gekko japonicus
GCCTAGCTTCTGGGATCTGACAAGATCAGTTTATACCGTGCTGCCTTCTCTCCTAACCATAGACGAGGGAAGGAAAATCCAGTTCCTCTACGTGGTTTGCAGCTTCCAGAGAAAAACTGCTGGCCATTGTCATGAAGGGGCATGTCACTGACATATGGGGATCAGGAAACAAAAGTCTCTCAGACTTCTTGACCTTCCATCTCTTCTGAAACAGGCTCATTGCAATTCCTCCCGGGGAGGGGGGGGAGACGAGAGATGCGAGGGACAGGAAGTCTGAAATATCGGGGTTTCCTGTTTCTGCAATGTTGCACCCATGATACATCGAAAACAGCTCTTAGTGAAACCATTGTTTTCCATTCCTCCCACAAACTGGGACACAAATTCTACTTTGGAATGCTGAA
>NW_015267892.1:0-401 GCF_001447785.1 Gekko japonicus
TTTCCTGATATTTCCTGATGTGCATGACTTGTATTTATTGATAAGGACAAGTCTGCAGTGAACTCTCCCCAAAATACTGAATAGTGAAATAGCTACACATGTGAGATTTAGTATACTGGAAAATCTGTCAAACATTTTTGAGGACGACAAACCTTGATTTCGCCACATCAGGGTATGTTCACAAGTTCATTTATCATGCAAAAGTCAACTGAGAGTACTAAAAATGGGTACATTGGCCCAGCATTGATATTTTAATCCAGGCATTATACTGACAAGTGTCCTACTTGCTTTGCCATTTGGTATGGTCAGACGTTGTGACACAGTCAACCCAGAAATTGCTAGTATCAGTAAATAATTGGCATATTATGTTCTGATGGAGCAACAGCAGTTTATGAATGGTA
>NW_015267893.1:0-401 GCF_001447785.1 Gekko japonicus
TTGTTTAACAAATCTGAACTCCACATTACGGCATGAATGCCTGAATGACCGTATTGTCTATATGAATGCATACTCCTTTCTGCTCTTGGAACTCTTGCTTCTTTCTTTCTCTGCACTCCAGGACTTCCTACTGAGCCCCTTGGCTATTGTCTGTAGCTTTCCCTTGCTATTATACACCCCCCAAAGGGTTTTACTGCAGCATATTCTAAAGGAATCAAAAATACATTCCGTGCATACCTCCAATAGCGATTCTGGGTTTGCATGTACAGAACACTCAAAGGGCTTCCCTGCCATTATGTATTCATTTTAAAATTGATACCACCCCCACCCTTTCCAAAGGTCAAAGTGGCCAACAAGCCAACCCTCTCTTGACTTACCTCTCTGCCCTTATCCCTCCACCC
>NW_015267894.1:0-401 GCF_001447785.1 Gekko japonicus
TGAACCATTATGGGCCCAGGGCAAGGCCAAACTTCTGGCCTAACTTGTAATGGTTCACTATGGCACTAGCAATCCCCTTCACTTGCTGGCGCCACAGTGAATCATTACAAGTTAGGCCTGAACTTGTGCTAGCGATCACTCTCTCTGTTCCCAGAATTTACTCTTGCAAGGGGGCAGCAGGGACAAATGATGCGGGGGTCACAGAATTCCAAATGCCTCCTTGATGTATAGAGTGAGCTATAAGGCACTGGGGACCTGGTGGAAGTATTCTGCTTTGATAAACCACTGCAAACATGATATCCTGAATTCACTTCCATGTTGATGCAGTCTTCCAGGATGCCTTGTCAAGGAGATGACCTTTTCTATATCGACCTTGTGTCAGTCTGTTTGGAATCGGGTGG
>NW_015267895.1:0-401 GCF_001447785.1 Gekko japonicus
GGTCTCAGGCTGAGTTCTTTCACATCACCACCTTCCTAATCCCTTTAATTGAAGAGTCCAGGGATTGAACCTGGGACCTTTTACATACGGAGCATATGCTTTATCACTGAACCATAGCCTCCCTCACCACTTACTGTGATACCTCCCCATACACCTTCTCTGAGATAACTGCCTCACCTCACCTGACGGATGAGCCAGCCCTATCAGCCAGGCAAAACATCCCTTTACAGACCAAATATCATCCCAAAGAGATATTTTACACATACCCTAAAAACCAGGAGAGATGTATTGTATTGTAATTCTTGGTTGATGTGACACACATCCAGAGACTTGGGGAATTTCATACCAGTTGATATATAATTTTCATTTATAGATTACTAGGAGTAAGGCCTGTTGTGGGA
>NW_015267896.1:0-401 GCF_001447785.1 Gekko japonicus
CAGCAGGGCTCTTCTGATGTTCTTATTGCTGTTTTCCTTTGCCAGATCTGCCAATTCCTGTTTTGTCAGCCTTTATGATGAGCTGTCCCCCGTTTAAAATATCAGCTGCATCATCCTTTCTAAAAATGGGAAGGAACCGGAGCTGTAATCTAATTAGCTGTATTTTACCCCGAGGGAAGAAACCAAAAAGCAATAACAATATGGGATTTATTTTCCCTGAGCTTTCTTGGCAGGCTCCCCTCCCTCCCAAGCTTGTGACCAGTGAGCAACTTCGAACAGGAGGGCAGGCTTATCCTTTGGGAATTACTGAACTTGAGAATCCGATGAAAGAAGCTTTTGTACAAACAAACAAAACTTTTCAGAGGTGTGAAATTCTGGAACAGCCTTCCTGAAAGAGCTTT
>NW_015267897.1:0-401 GCF_001447785.1 Gekko japonicus
CTCCTCCTCTCAATGAACCTATAATTACTACAATTTAAATAGAAATAAAATCTCTTTAGGTGCTAACTGTGGATGGGGAACTTTGGAAGGCCCCTCCTGTTTTCCGTTCCTATGGCTCCTCTCTAATTCACCTCAAACACCCACCTCAAACACTTTAGCAGCCCATCTTCACTCTGTAGGTAGCTCTCGGTACTTTGCAGTTGTTCAGGGATCTAGCCTCCAGAGCCACCTCATCTGCTTTTACTGGACAGAAGTCGAAGCGGAATGTTTTAGAGACCAGTCCTCAAAAAAAGAGGAGTTTCTTCTGAAAAAATGACACGGGGGAACAAAATACCAGGGGCCCTGTCATCCTGGGATCCATGGAGCCAGGCAAGACATTAGGGCTGCCAAGTGGGGGCGGG
>NW_015267898.1:0-401 GCF_001447785.1 Gekko japonicus
GCGGCAATTTCCACTAAGAACATAGAACCTACATTAAATCATGTTGCATAGGACACTGCTGGATAGTGATTTATAAGATCTTAGAGGGCTCACTATCAGTGAAAGGAACTGAAAAAGCAAGCAGCATTGGAATTGTTTGGAGAATCTGGTAATGAAAATCACTGTGTAATTACAAGAGTACTTGCCTGTTTCTCCACTAGCCTCAGCAGGATCTGAAATCGCTCATCCTCCTTTACAAACTCGGGTAGTTCCTTCCCCCCCTCGTTTTGAGCTTGTTCTAACTGTTCCTTCAGCTGCTTCAAAACAGAGATTTCTTGTACCAGTTGATTGTGCCAGGTCTTTGAAGCCTGCAGATCCAGCTCCAAGTCTAGAGAGGTACGGATTAGACGCTCAGCTCCAAT
>NW_015267899.1:0-401 GCF_001447785.1 Gekko japonicus
AATTTTCCAACCCAGAGCTGGAAACCCTAAATCTAACGTGGGAACGCCAACTTTTCTGAGGCTATGGGCACCTTTGGGGTTTCAAGACGGATGGTGAGGGCCACATCAAAATGGCTTCCACAAGAAATGGACCCAAACAGAATGCCACCCTCCTCACGCCTCCCAGGAAGAAGGAAATCCTGGAGCGGGAATGGAACCACACTCTGACTACGGAAGGCCCGGCTGCTTGGCAGTCCTCCTCATCCTCTAGGGAATAAATATTTCATCTGAAGGAGGGGAAATTCCAACAAGCCCTGCCTTAAAGTGGCCCCACTCACTTTCTGAAAAGTTCGGTGGGCCTCAAAGGAAGTACTGGTGGGCACCATGCTGGGAAACCCTGATCCAACCAATTGGTTGGCAAA
>NW_015267900.1:0-401 GCF_001447785.1 Gekko japonicus
CAGCAATGTGGGGCTGCTGGGGAGGACAGTCCTTTGATCCCTCCCCATTCCGTGGAGGTGTCTCTGTCCCTTCCATGGACTGAGTGACAGAGACAGATTTCCATTTGGCAACTCCTTTATTACAGAAGCATGAACACATCTCTGTATCGTTGTACCTGCTGGTATCTGTGGACAGTGGGACCCGCATATGGTGGCCGAGTGGGTGCTGGGTGGACCCCCCCTCACCTGACCCTATTGGATCCTTGCCCAGATACACAGCCATGTAGATACACAGCCATGTGGCAATAGCTTCCCACACCACCTCAGCTTCTGCTTGCTGTCTGGCAACCACAGGCCCCTGTGGGGGCTCCTCGGGCTCCTGGAATGCCCTGGATGCTGCATCCTCTGGCTCTACCATGAAT
>NW_015267901.1:0-401 GCF_001447785.1 Gekko japonicus
ATGTGTTAATCACTCTTTGTTAATCACTCCCATCGTACATCTGATACCAAGCGGTGGTGGCCACAAGTTCTTTGTAATGTGTGAATTAGCCGTGACGGTAGCTATCCAAGGACTTCCTCAGCACCCATTAACCTGAATACTGGAGATCCCAGAACTTGAATCTGCCACCGTTCCCACGCATAGCGAGGCCTTCATTATTCTCTACACAGAAAGCTGCAATCTAGTCTGATTTGCTGTGGCTTGTAAGTAGAGTCGGTTGGCAACGGGTGGGAGTCTGGGCAGCAGGGACATAGGGGGCACCATCAGGCGATGCTGTGGTGTCACTTCCGGGGAAACATCCAGAAGTGACGTCATGCCACTCTAGGAACTGATGGAAACTCTATGGTAAACCACAGAGTTTC
>NW_015267902.1:0-401 GCF_001447785.1 Gekko japonicus
TAAGCTGAGCATGCGTAATAGGCCATAACTGCAGACCGTTGGTCCACCTAGCTCACTGTTGTTCATGCTGACGGGCAGCGACTCGCCAGGCTCCCAGGCAAAACGAGGCCATTCCCAGCACTTGATATCTGACATCCTTCAACTGGTGAAACTGGAGATTCAACTTGAGACCTTTTCCATGCATTGCATACGGTATAACGTAGGACCACAGGTCATGATCGGGTCATTAAACGTCTCAAGCATGGAATCATACTTTACAAATGCACAGTCAGATGTGTCTTTTACATGGCTGAGATTGGATACACTGTCTAGTTTTTGCACCTAAGGAGTCAATAGCATCCATTTGTGAAAGATCAAAAGATTAGCTGGGGTCATGGGCAGACACAGCATGGGCAGACACA
>NW_015267903.1:0-401 GCF_001447785.1 Gekko japonicus
ACTGGGTGATCTTGGGCCAGTCACCTTCACTCAGCCTAACCTTTAAAAATAGCTAATAAAGATACTAGGGGGGGGGGAATGTCTCAAACAGTACTTGGAAAGTGATATATAAAGATGTTTTGCCAAGCAAGTGACAAATCGGGAGAATAAAGTCTTATCCCTGTGAGGATACAATGAAGGAGAGAAGTGTGATGCAAGTAGAAATGGATTAAGGAGTAGAAATGAATTAAGGAAGTCGGACGCTTATTTGATGGTACAGAACACACACGATTAAGAGGCTATGTGGACTAACTTGACTTTAATGGGGAGCTACCTACTAGTGTGGCGGGGCTGCTTAACCCTTCCTTACCCACTACCTTCTCCTGATTGGTTTGTTCCCATCCCCCCCCCCAGCCCCACCA
>NW_015267904.1:0-401 GCF_001447785.1 Gekko japonicus
CTCTTGCCTTGAAAACCCTACAGGGTCTTTGAAAATCAGCTGCTACTTGATGGCAAAAGGAAAAAAAATAGAGGCAGGGGCTGCTTTTGGATGGGTGAGATGCCGGTGTCCGGAAGACCAACCCCCCCACCAGCCCTGAAAGCCGAGCAGCGGATCCACCCGCACTCACCTGCGGTGCAGCAGAAGCGGGGGGGGGAGTGGAGGCAGCAGGATGGGCAGTGCCGCCGCCCTCCATCGGGCCCCAAGAGGCGGCTGTCAACACAGCCGAGGAGCGGCGCGCCAGAGGAGAGGGGGCCGCGCCGGGCTTTCCCACGTGGCTGAGCACATCGACCCAGGCCGGGAGGGACGGAGTCCGGCATGACCCCGCCCCAGGAGCCGCGTCTGCGGCTTTGTAGGGGGGG
>NW_015267905.1:0-401 GCF_001447785.1 Gekko japonicus
CAAATCTACAGGAATTTCCCAACCCACAGTTAGCAATCTTAAACGCCCGCGTGCCAAAACAGATACTTATTGTTCTGCGGATTAAAATGTTTGTGTCCTGCTTTTCAGTCCAAAGTACTCATGAAGAGGTTTACCATACGAGCGGCTGTGAGAAAGAAATCCCGTTCATAACAGGGTTTACACAACACGCTTCAAACATCATCATGGATGGAAAGCCTGGGAGTCGGGGAAGACAAGAAAGATCACCTCTGCTCCCCTAGGAAAATCCAAGGCCAGCAGTCGCCATCATGGCAACAAAAGATCCATCCCACGATTCATCCTGGTTCCTGGTCAGTTAACCACTTTCCTGCAGTAATCCCCTCACCTGAGCCAGAGGGAGGAGGAGGAGGAGATTGAATTTA
>NW_015267906.1:0-401 GCF_001447785.1 Gekko japonicus
TTTTGCCTCCATTTTGCTCCTGGACCATGGAACAGTAGCAGGAGCTCAAGGGGTCTGCAGTGAGAGGGACGCCTGTTGAAGCATCAACTGTGATGCGGCTCAGATTAGCCGCAGTTCGACCGTCCTTTTCCCTGCCGTGTGGCAGGGACCTTTGAATAGTGAAAAGGAGCATGTTTTCCTCCTGCTCCCTCTGCTACTTCAGCCACTTTTATCTGATCCTGGGTTGCTTCTTGGAGTCAGGAGGAGAGAAAAGTAGTTAGAGTCCCTGACTGTGGGGCGATAGAGCATGGGGGTTCTGCACCTGTCATCCATGTGCTCCCATTACAGTTTAAGTAAGTCATGCTCCCCCCTTCACTACATGCTGCTTTATATATATAGAACATAAGAACATAAGAGACGCC
>NW_015267907.1:0-401 GCF_001447785.1 Gekko japonicus
TACATCGCCCAGAGCCCTGCAGTGGCAGGAGTGGGGCAATTCATAAATATAATAAAATAAAGAAGCTATCTAGACCAAAACGTAGTGAAAAGTCACAACTGTTTTGTTTCCCCACAAAAGGACAATATAAAATATGATCAAAATAGGCAAACTGTCCCAAGTTCTGTAACGCTTCATGCCTGAGATATCCTCTTGCCAGGTCCCATGAAGCATATTGCCCTGGTAACTTGACCCCTTCCCCCTCTCTCAAGAAACTGTCATTAAGATAGTGGCAAAATGTTTTTTTTTATTTTAAATTTACATATTTATACCTCACTTTTATCCCCAATAAGAACCCAAAGCAGATTACATCGTTGTGCTCCACTCCTGCACTTTATCCCCACAATAACATCCCTTGAGAT
>NW_015267908.1:0-401 GCF_001447785.1 Gekko japonicus
CCAGTCTGCAGTTCAGCGTCTTAACCACACCGCAGCCCCCTAAGGTAGAGAAAACTGAGGTATGAAAACCTACTTCTTCGCACTTAGCTGGATCCTTACCCCTAGGAAAGCCAGAAAAGGAAGCAGAGTGTCAGCCTTTGCTAATATTTTGCCTCTGACCTCAAGGAGGACTAGAAACTTGCTACTGCTTTTTAAAATCCGAATGCCGGTCATGTGGTATTCTGATTGTGTGCTGGCTCCCAGACTTGAGCATCGTGTGCCAACAAAGCAAAGTCAAAATTCTGACTCTGTCCTTGAAAAGGGGAGGAAGCAAATGATTATTACAGTTACCATTCTTCCCTCTCCAATGACAGGTGGGAAAATAATAGACATCCATCACCTTCTTGATTGATTGATTGATT
>NW_015267909.1:0-401 GCF_001447785.1 Gekko japonicus
TGGTTACCCAGAACAAAGTGTTTCAAAAACTGGGCTATTTCATGACTGCATCGCAAATGCCACTGAATATAGTTTCTACAAGCTCTGGCTTAAAAGTGTAACATGCATTCTGGGGCTAAGGTACACCATTTCATCTGAAGGGTTCAACATGGCCACTGACCCAAGATTAGGTTTGTTATACTGATCATGTTTTAATGATACATTGAACCAAAATAAATTTCCAGCTACCATGTTCATAAGGACCCACCACAACAATATAATATTTTTTGGGGAAAATAAAATTGCCCAAATCTAACACTGCCTAAGGGCCAAACTAGATGAGTCCATGTCACTGAGTCTGCCCTGGGGTTGTGGTAGCATTTCAGAACTTTGTTAATTTTGGTGTAGTGGTTAAGTGTGCG
>NW_015267910.1:0-401 GCF_001447785.1 Gekko japonicus
GTTTTCAACTTGTAATACCCAACAACTGCCTAAAATAATCTCTCTACAGATATCATTCATCCTGGGATTTGAACCTTAATTTTCCAGATCCTAGCCCAAACCTATATCCCTAACATGACACTAGCTCTTTTGGGGAAGAGCTACACGCACCGAGTGTCAGGCTACTTTCTCTCTTGGTAACACCAGAGTGTGACAAAGAAAGGAGACGCTGCATCCTCCCTAGCACAGGTCGAGAGCATCGCCTTAGTGCTGCCCGTCCTGCCACAGAAGTAAGATCTGTCCATTAATTAAGGACACATCAGATCGCCGCCCAATTAATTTGCTACCCTGTTGAAGTCCCCTCGCCCAAGAAGCATGATCACATGATTCTAGAACGCAAGTGATGTGCTATTCCCCCTCCC
>NW_015267911.1:0-401 GCF_001447785.1 Gekko japonicus
CGGGGATTGAACCGGGGGCTTTCTGCATGTCATGCAGGTGCTCCACCATTCGGACATGGTTTCTTCCCTTTCAGAGCTCCGGAGGAAGCTTTCCTCTCCGAGTCAGAGCACTTGAACTGTTCACTGTTCCTACTTCTGAGAACTTCTCAAAACCAGCACTTATTGTCATTCTGATGCGGAACGAGGCGAAAGAGTCCCTGGTGCCAGAAGCCGCCATTGACATTCTGCTCGCATTTCCTTCCCCAATCACAAATCAATGATGAGGGAGAGCAGAAATTTGCATCTCAGCTTTAAAATAACAAAATACTCGGCGCGGCTGCAGTTACTCGGGTTTGCAAAATCTTTCCTGCAAGGCCTAAGCCAAGCATCGAGAATCAGCTCCGCACGCCAAAGGCCAGGGC
>NW_015267912.1:0-401 GCF_001447785.1 Gekko japonicus
TCCATGGCAGAAGTGGAGATTCAAGCTCAGGTCACCCAAGATACTAATCTGCCACTTTATCTATTACACCACCCTGGCTCTCGGCCAGTCTGCCTGAAACATAAATGGGAAGGAAGAAGAGCAAAAGCCAACTGGCATTTGTTCTTGAGCTGTACTTGTGTTTGAAATGTGAAGGAGGGCAACCGAGTTCACCCTGCAGCAGGAAAACTTGCACCTGATCCTATCTTGTAGGTTCTATGGTTCTGCGTAGGTTAGTTCTATGCACTCAAATGTGACCTGCCAAAACAGCCTCTTCTGCAGAAGTATTAATGATACAAAAGCACTAACCTCCTTCACTTCTCATTACTCTATCAGAGAAGTCACTCAATCTTCCTGCATTGGTTTGACTCAGAAGTAGAGTT
>NW_015267913.1:0-401 GCF_001447785.1 Gekko japonicus
AGGGATCAGGTGATGTGAAAGACCTCCACAGGAGAATCTAGAGAGCTGCTGCCAGTAAATAAACCCTGATAGACCAATAGCCTGAAGTGAACGCACATTCAATCTTGTGTGGATTTGTTAAAAAGAATGTTAAAATAAATTATATAAGTAACCCAATGACTGGGATTTTAACTCCAGGTGCAGTGGAGATTGTTGTTCTACCCTTAAACCTGGCCCAGAAGCTCCAACTGGTACAAATGCAGCAGTGCACCTGCTGACTGGGACTCCTGTGTGGGCCAACATTCAGACAGTGCTGCACCAGCTGCAATGGTTGCTGGTTGAATACCAAATAAGGTTATGGTATTAACCTTTAAGGTGCTATGCGGCCAGGGAGCAGCATACCTATGGGGCCGTCTCTCCCC
>NW_015267914.1:0-401 GCF_001447785.1 Gekko japonicus
CCCAACCTGGAGCTGGCAACCTGACCCCTGTCCTCTGCTGGTGGCCTGGGGGGAAACCGGGTAGCTCCACCCCAAACAAAGGGAACTGTTTCAGCAGAGCTAGTATTTGACTCTCCCTGTCTTTCATAGAAGTGAGCGAGTCTCCTGCCAGGAGAGAGAGACTTCCCCTCCAAACTTGACCCGCTCTCAATGCTTCCATCGTTTTTCTTTGTTTCTCTTTTCCTGAAGGAGCCGCTTGGTCACCATGAAGTCCTTGATCCTGATTTTTGCGGCCGCACTCCTGGGAGGTGAGTCGATTGAATGGAAAGCGGTCCCCAAAGTATAGCCGAGAACTGCAAAAGAGACATCCGATGGGCCATACCCTGCTCCCCTTCTTAGCGCAATTCCCCCAAAACTGTTGC
>NW_015267915.1:0-400 GCF_001447785.1 Gekko japonicus
CTGCCCTTGAAGACAACCTGGAAGCTACAACTGGTCCAGAATGTTGCAGCCCCACTATTGTCAGGGACTAGGTGCTGGGGATATCTGTTGTCCATTTGAAATCGTTATGTTGGCTGACAGTCTGTTTCCATGTTCATTTCAAGGTGCTTATCACCATGGAAGCCCTTTAGGACCTGGGGTCCACATTTCTGA
Source organism: Gekko japonicus (assembly GCF_001447785.1). Taxonomy (NCBI): domain Eukaryota; kingdom Metazoa; phylum Chordata; class Lepidosauria; order Squamata; family Gekkonidae; genus Gekko; species Gekko japonicus. Next base: position 193 of record NW_015267915.1, read on the forward strand.
AGGACTCCATTGTGGTTCCTGCCCATTCCTGAACAGGTGAGGGGAGCCCCATCCTTGGAGATGGAAGAATCTTCTAGAGGAAATAGATTGGTGCTAATGCCTTCAAGTTGCTGTAAGGTACATTCCAGAGTAAGTGGTCCATAATGGTTACTTAAGTTTTGTCTTAAAGTATTCCATTATAAACCTCAGTTTGAAAAAGGGCATGTTA
>NW_015267916.1:0-400 GCF_001447785.1 Gekko japonicus
TGTGTGAATGAGCCCATTTAATCTGTAAAGGAACAGCAACTCTATTGGGCCAAACTGCCCAGATGACCACAGCCATTGTCTGACAATGATGTGCTGGTCTTCACAGGCTGTACTCCTCTGCCTTAGAAGTCAGAGAATAGACATGGTTGTGCATCAGGAACCTGCAGACAGAGTGGCATGTTAGATCACCAGTACACTGGATCCTTCAAGTTCTGTTGCACTCAGGCTCCAGGTTTCACAGTACTGGGAAATCCACCTGGTCTTCCATACTGAGACCCACATGATCCCTTTCCTGGTCAACATACACCACCACTAATACCTAGTCCAGTTTGATGGCCAGAAAGAATACATGGTGTGCAAATTCTTTAACTTGTGAATCTGTAGGTTCATGAGTGGTGGC
>NW_015267917.1:0-400 GCF_001447785.1 Gekko japonicus
GCAATGCTCTCTTCTTGTTGATGGTGATGGTGGGAAATTAAACTCCTTCCACAAGTAGGTGAAGAAGATGATGGTGAAAACATGTAGGAGACACATGAGCTGCATTCTCTTTAGCTGTGAAATTTTCACAGGGACTAGCAAATATTCTGGATTACCCCAAACCTCATGTTTTCTTTGCTTGTAGGTCAGGAATAGAGTACTCAGGTTCTGGCTCTTATGTGCACATAGCAGAGATGGGTGTGTTCAAAGCAAAATCCATGTATTAGCAAAAGATACAAGGATGGGAGAAACTGATCTCAGGACAAAGGGAGCCATGCAGTCTACAGCTATATCTAACAAAGAGAACTAACAAGCAGGGTAGGATGGACCCCTGTTTTGTTCCCTGCTGTGACTGAGCAGC
>NW_015267918.1:0-400 GCF_001447785.1 Gekko japonicus
CTGGGTCTCCCAGATTCTTGTCAGATACTCTAACTACAAAACCATGATCACATGGAAGATCCTGTTCACAATGAAAAAAGTGTGATGGGAGGAAGGAGATATGAACTGCGAGGAGCCACTTCCAACAAAACTTTGGAGAGTCAGCATAAACATCTCCTACACAAATAAAATAAATACCACCAGTGAAAAGATTCTCAAAATGACCACTTTAAAGCTCCCAAAAATTAACACCTGACCAAGCCTTGGGAGGAAAGGCACTTGAGCCAACTATTTCTCTCCAGGATGCCACAAGGAACTGCTTCCACTACAAATTCTAATGAAAAACACCATCAAAATGAATGCCTGAAGTTAGAGGTGCCAGTGTTGTTCAAAAGAAGGAATTCAATACTTAGTTAGCTCA
>NW_015267919.1:0-401 GCF_001447785.1 Gekko japonicus
TAATATCCTTTTTGAGGTGTGGTGACTGTTACCACTGGGGGAGAACAGTATCTCCCTGGCAGCCGGAAGAAGCCAGCAAACATGTCATGCAGCAGTTCAGAAGGTCAGCCTCAGATTTTGACATCCTCTCAGCTAGCCAATCAGGAGGGAAAGGGTTGGCAACCTCTTGGGACTGACCAGTGGGAGAAGGTCTGGAATATGATCTAACATTCCACATCTAAGACTGGATAAACCCATCTGGCTTTTAGGTGAAGAAACCTGAACAATAATCCTTCTTCACTGGAAGGGCTTTCTCTTTGATCTTCTCTGTGAACAGAAGAGGTTGTATGCTGCCTCTACGTCTCACCTCACCCCACATACTCACATGAACGGCCATGAAACTGCCTGCTACTGAATCAGAC
>NW_015267920.1:0-400 GCF_001447785.1 Gekko japonicus
ACTCCACAGCTTAGAGGGAACCTTGGCTGAGAGTCAAGTTTTTGATAAGCACATGTTAGGGGAAACTGTACATATAGCCAGGACTCCATTGTTTTGTTTTTCTGGAGTGGTTTCCACTGTTAAAAGAGTCTGGTCACTTTAAATATGGCAGTAGGAAGCCAAAGAAGACTGCATACCCTGCCTCCACACATCTTTTTCAGAGCTGTTTCTTCAGGTTTGTCAAATTAAAGTTTTACACAACAAATCAGCCTGAATAAAAATGTTCAGTAATGAAAGCTGTTTAAACAAACTGAACACTTGTCTGACAACAAGTTAATCAGAAAGGGGGGAAAAACTATTCAAGGGGAGAAGTTGCATCTAACACACAAGAGCACGTTTCTTAAGCCCCACGTGCTTAAAA
>NW_015267921.1:0-400 GCF_001447785.1 Gekko japonicus
TAAAAATGGCATTCCCCACAGCTGCTGTGAGGCTGCAGAGAAATCAAGTTGGGTCTGCAGAACCTGGATCCGACTCATTGAAAATGCCTTACATAATCTGGTCCAGTAAATGTGCATGTTGCTACAGGATGAAGCAGGGAGGTGGATAGAAGCACAGGAGAGGGGAAGGAATTAAGATGCGTTTCTTGCTCTGTTTTCCCCACCTAAAATGTTTTAGAAAGGCTTATCAAATATCATGGCAACTTTGTGGAAAGGGGAGAGAGGATAGAGAAGCAGGTTTTAAAATTATTGTTATTATTGGTACAAATTACCAAAAAAAAATCACAAAAAACCAAAAATACATAGGGGCAGGTCCCATCACAAAAGGTGTCATTCCAATACATTGTGAAAAGGGACTGTT
>NW_015267922.1:0-400 GCF_001447785.1 Gekko japonicus
CATGACTTCCAGGTGCGCGCACACTCGCAGAATGCAAAAATTCCAAAAAGAAAAGGCCATCTGGGCGTGATCCTGCTGAGAGATGCAGCTGAAGCAGGAATTCTGCCCCTTCAGGGAGCTAGGATGGCCGTGGGGGACCTGTGGCTGGCCCTCCCCTCTCCACTGAGCCTACCTCACAGGGGTTGTTGTGGGTATCGAATGAGATTGGGGGATTGGCGGGATGAAGAACCCCTGTCCCCTGGGCTCTGTATAGGGAGGTGTAATCCACACGCATGGTTTCAGAGGTGAGCCCTGTTGGCCTGATGTAGAAGACCTGGGTTCGAGTCCGGTGGCGCCTCAGAGACCCAACAAGATATTAAGTATTTTATACTTAATTATAGATGGAGCTGTAAAAGCGATA
>NW_015267923.1:0-400 GCF_001447785.1 Gekko japonicus
AATAAATAAAACAAGGAGCAGTCCTGCTTGGAAAAGCCCATCTTCTTTCTCCCTCATTACATGGTTTGCACCTCTCACTTGATGAACGGGAAAGGAATCACTGGGCACCGAGGTAGCACTGCACGGGAACCGCAGAGACGGCTTCTGCCTGGCTTCCCTCTGCCCCGCCCAGCCCCAGGTCTGCGTGGACAGCCCTCCTCACCTTCTTGCTGTAGATGCAGGCGGAGCCTTGGATCAGCAGCGCCGCCTCTATGAAGTTCATGGTGGTTCTGCCGCCATCAAACGAAATGCATATCTGCTCGAGCTGCGGAGGAAGAACGACAGGGTGGAGCAATGAGGGACGCAATGAAGAGCCACAGAGCCCGAGGGATTCGAAAGGAACTTACAGACCATCTAGTCC
>NW_015267924.1:0-400 GCF_001447785.1 Gekko japonicus
AGTTGGAAGTGTCGTCTTGATTACAGTACCTCTTTTGATTGCTTCTCTCATCTTGAGTTAGTCCTGAATTTCTATTCTTCGGCTACCTCCTAGGGTTCGCTTTGACTTTTCCAGAGAACATTTATTTTGGCTTCTCTGAGTTAAGGCATTTCTATTCCTGCTTTTCAGGGGCTGAATCCTTTGTTCATCTTCACCTCTTTTGTGCTGAAGTACCAATTTTGTGTGATGGTAACAACTAGACTGGTTTAAAAAAAAACCAACACCCTTAGCATCAAAGTTTTGCTTCAGTTCCCCAGAACTTCATTTAAGATTTCCAGAGGGTGGCTGCATTAATATAATGAGAGAGAATTTTAATTTTCATGCTTTCGACAGGCTGTGGCTCAATGGAAAAGCCTCTGCT
>NW_015267925.1:0-400 GCF_001447785.1 Gekko japonicus
GGGTTGGTCTTCTAATACCATTTTGTAGCGTGGTTTTAGTCTGAAAACTGTTATTTTTAAGCTGCTCTTAATGCTGTTCCTGTGCTGTGGATTTTAATTAATAACTTTTAGTGTTTTATGATTTATTTTGTAAGCAGCCTTGTGCAGATTCCCTGGAGAGGCAGCATAAAAGCTTTCTAAATAAATAAATAGGGTGGGAAGCAGAGAACAGGTAGCCTAGAAGGGCTGTAGAATTAAGACACCAGCAGTAGCACAAGCAGCTGTCAAAGGTTCAGACACCTCACCCACCTACCTTTATTTGCTTTGATTTGTTTGGCATATGTATATCCATCTTGGAAGTTAGGATGGCATACACGGAGTTCCCAGGTTGTCTTCCAGACTGGAAGCCAGAACTGCTTAA
>NW_015267926.1:0-400 GCF_001447785.1 Gekko japonicus
CCCCCGATGTCGTTCCAGTGTTGCGGGGGCGTCTCGGGAGAGCTGGCAAGGGACAGCGGCTGCCAACTGGAGCGGGGAGCCGTAAGCCAATGCCACCGAGAACTTTGTTCCTGACATTCACGGGGAAACAGGGCCCTCTGTCTTCCCGAAACCAGACCTCTGCCCTCTCCCTTCACTGGAGCTATTAACATTTCGCCTGAAAGGCCGGCGGAGATCATTCCTCAAGCGTCTCTCACTGACAAGAGACCCTTTGTTTTGCGGGCTTTTACCGGAATTGCCACAAGCCGGTAACAGGATCCCCACTCCGAGTTAACGTGGTCGGGTTTTCCCCTCTCGCTACTCTCCGACCCGGCCATTGTCTGTGGAGGGGAGAGACAGGAGCGGCCTTGGGCAGTCCTCA
>NW_015267927.1:0-400 GCF_001447785.1 Gekko japonicus
GCAAGGCTTTGGGCTCCCTGCCCCACCACTCGTAAGCTCCCCAGCAGCACAGGGCTGGCCAGAGTGGGAAGGAGGATCCCGGACCAGGCGGCCCTCTGGAGCGAGGGCTCCGTTCTCACCTTGAGGATCTCGTTGAAGCCAAAGCCGGAGTTCATGAGTGCCTGTCTCTCCGCATCCAGAATCCCACAAGCCACCAGAAGGTGGAAGTTGGGGCAAGGCAGCCCTGTCCACAGCGCCTGAAGGAGAAGAGGACACCAATGCCATGTGGGCAGGGAGGGAGGAGGTCTTCAGGCAAAGATGCGAGACTGAGCCAAGTTTACAGACTGCGCCTGCAGTGGCCGGAGTGACTCTGTTTCTATTGGGCCGGGCTCCTGTTAGCTGCGGTGGCTCAAGTGGTTAA
>NW_015267928.1:0-400 GCF_001447785.1 Gekko japonicus
AAAAAAACAGGTGGCTGTCCGGGTTGGCCTCTCTAGCTGCTAAGTCTTCTTCCAAACGGTAGCAGATGCAGTCCACTTCAGGGAATCTACCTAGCATTCATTGGGCTCCCAGGGCTATGAAGAGCTTGATTCCCCACCCAGAGGGTGAGTTACATTTTACATTAGATAGTGAAATGGAGAGTGGTTAGCAGAGGAGGTGTCAGGACTGTCCAAATAGTAATGGAAGAAGAAATCTGCTTTAGGGCTGCTGGAATACCTGTTGATTCAGCTCATGTCCTGTTCGCCAGCCAAGAACAGGGAGCCGGTTTTTCAGTGGCCTGTTTGTCAGCCCGTTTGTAGCCATTTGGCAGGTTGTTTCAAGTATTCCCTCCTAACAGTGCAATAGGCTTTTTGCTCATGC
>NW_015267929.1:0-400 GCF_001447785.1 Gekko japonicus
GTCATTCTTAGGTTTCAAAATATTCCGGAACACATAAATAAAAATTTGAAAGAGGAGTTGGTGCACAATATAGCAGTGCAATTCAATATGGAAAAAGAAGAAGAATTAGCAGAAGATATAGAAAGCATTTACAGAAGGAACTCGGCGTATGCAAAAAAATTTAAAACACCTAGAGAGGTACAGGTTAAATTCTATAAAAAGAAAACAAGAGATCAGATATTACAGAAGGCAAACTCAAACAAGTTGAAAATAGAAGATGCAGAAGTCAGGGTCCTAAAAGATATTCCGTGGAGGGTCAGAGAGAAGAGACGGTCATATAACATACTGGCAAACTTACTTAGGAAAAATGCAATACAATACACATGGCTGATTCCTGAAGGGTTGCTGTTTACATACAAGA
>NW_015267930.1:0-400 GCF_001447785.1 Gekko japonicus
TCATAACATGCCTAGAGGCAGAGGGTCACAGATGGAGTGAGACAAAGCACGGTATGGCTGGATATGGACAAAGGGCCAGATAGAGGGAAGGAGAAACAGAAAGTCAGAGGGAGAGTGACAGATCACTTGGAAAGGACATCGGGCAGGGATAGGAGAAAGAAGTCACACAGATCTTAGGTGCTCCTGATCCTATTCCATATGACTACATAATGACGGCTGGCCTTGCAAGCTGGCCACCCAGTTTCCTAAAAGAAGCGAATTATGTTTCCAGCCAGAATGAAGTGCCAGCAAGTTCTGTAATTGCATAACTGCAAGCTCAGCCTTGGCTCATAGATGGCTGCAGAAAAACAGCTGAGAACAGATTGTGGTTATGTCCAGACAGGCAGGTTGCCGCAGCAGT
>NW_015267931.1:0-400 GCF_001447785.1 Gekko japonicus
TCTGTACGCATTCTCAGCTGGAGCAAGGGGGTGCCTGGATACAGCCCCTAACCCCGCCAAGAGCCACAGCAACGGAAGCTGAAGATTCTCAGCTGGAGCCAGGGGGCAGCATGGACAGCGAGCTACCTGCAGTTCATTGCCTCCGACGGCAGTCAGAAGCAGTTTTAATATTTTCTTTTTCAACTCCTTAAGACAGGAAACATGCCCAACACCAAAGTCGCCTCCACATAAGGAACAGAATGGCTTTATCTCCCAACCACAACAACTAAAGTTGCCTCTTCCCCAATTAAAATCAGCGTTCACATATAAGATACTGACATTTTTGTTGGCCAGGGCATATGGGCCTGCAGGTTAGAACTGGCCCGTCCAGAGCTCTTATCCAGCCTGTGAGCAACTGGTC
>NW_015267932.1:0-400 GCF_001447785.1 Gekko japonicus
CTGTGCATTTAACCACTACACCAAACAGAGCATTTAAAAAGATCAGAGTCTAGCTTTAAGGTCTGATAGGACAAAGTGACAAATCCTTTGATTTTATTACTACTCTTAAACATACTAGTTGGAATAAGAAACAAACAGGGTCTTGTGTTACACACATTTTTTATTGAAACATAAGCCTTCACGGACTATAGTCCATGTCATCAGTTCTGAAAGCTTATGCAAGAATAAATGTGGTAGTCTGTAAAATGCCCACAAGACTCCTGTTTGTGGCTAGGGTTTTTTTGGGTTTTGCTGACCTGTAGGAGTATTCCAACAAACATCCTACATGTTTAAAAAATCCTTCCTTCTCACAGAAAAATAGCACATCAAGACAGAGCTAGACTACGTTCATTCTCCATGT
>NW_015267933.1:0-400 GCF_001447785.1 Gekko japonicus
ACCCCCAACTGGGGACTGGCAATCTTACTGCCACTCTGCCCCCCTGGCTAGGGATGATATAATGACCCATTAACTGGGTTTGGGATGGGAGAGGCTGTTACCCCCTTCGCCTGCGAATCGCCAGCCTATTACATTTTCGTCTCTGAATATGGTTTTATTTTTTGCTGGTATAGCATCTCCTCCCATTTTTGAGTTTTACAATGGGGCGTGAGGAGCTGATGTATTATGATTGTTAATGGTTATATTCTTCAGATTTATAAGCCGTTTTGAGTCCTCCTGTGTTACAGGACAGGAGTGGCATATAAATATGCTGAATGAACAGTAAATGAATCTGCAATTGCTAAACAGAGCCCACATAGTCAGAGATGACATGCTAGAGGAGGGGACAGCTTTGATCTAA
>NW_015267934.1:0-400 GCF_001447785.1 Gekko japonicus
CAAAAAGCTGCAAATCAAAACTTTTTAAAAGGGTCTGTGGTATAGTTTGATAATGACAGAGTGAAATGTGGGCATTATTGTTGTGTTTTTAATTATATGGCACATGATTATGGTTTTATATATTGGTACCTTCCTTGGGTCCCTATGTTAGGTAGGACCACTCCACATCAATAGTCAAATACTCTCAAATACTATTGCATGACAGCTATTAAATACAATCAAATATTGAAATCAAATATTCATATTAAACATAAAATATTTCCCAGCTTTTCACTGAAAACTTGTCTTAAAGGTTCACAGAAGACAATTTTGGAGAACAAATGTGCTTCAGATCTGTTTTAGCTTGATTAAAACATTCATCTTTCATAGTTCATATTTCACTGTATTTTGCTAACATTCC
>NW_015267935.1:0-400 GCF_001447785.1 Gekko japonicus
CATGGCTCACATGCACAAATCCAGAGAACTATAAAACTTGATCATCTGCTGTTGTCATACTAAGATGTGTAGTGATGGACAAATTCTGCCCTCCCCTCCCATTCAAGTTGTAATTGAATTGCAAATTATAAGCCTCTTCATTTTCAACTGAGAATTTTAAATTAGATCATAAAATTATGCGCATGCGCAGAACGAGATGTTAGCTGAAGTCCACTCTTAGTCCTAGTCCACCAATGACTGCTCAGCTCTCTTCGAATTCTAAACATCCCCAAATGTCATGGGAAGTTGGGCAAGCTCTGGAAAGCTTTTGAGTCTCTGGGAAAAGAAAAGCACACTTGCCAAATGTGACCTCAAATCCAAATGCTATTAAGGATCCTAATAGAAATCAACCCTGACTGTT
>NW_015267936.1:0-400 GCF_001447785.1 Gekko japonicus
GAACCTGGGGTGGGAAGAGCTGGTGCCCCTGAGACCCAGCGGGGAGGCCCCTGGGGGCCCGTGCCCCCTCACCTGCCCCGAGTGCAGGAAGCGCTTCCAGAGCCGAGCCGCCCTCCAGACCCACTGGCGGATCCACACGGGGGAGCGGCCCTTCACCTGTGCCGAGTGTGGGCGGGGCTTCACCCAGCGGCAGCACCTGGCCTCCCACCTGCAGGTGCACGGGGGGGAGCACCCCTTCCCCTGCCCCACCTGCGGCTGCACCTTCCGCCTGCAGAGGCTGCTCCTGACCCACCAGCGGAAGGTCCACGCCGGCCAGCCCCCCTTGGCGTGCGCCGACTGCGGCAAGCTCTTCAACCACAGGCACCACCTGATGACCCACCAGCGGGTGCACACGGGCGAG
>NW_015267937.1:0-400 GCF_001447785.1 Gekko japonicus
AAGGGGAAATAAGTCAATTCAAATCCCAAACCATGCAAAGCACTAAAGATGTTTTTAATATCTTACATAACGTCCAAAATAAAATAAATATACAAGAGTGTGATCCCCATGTGATTATTATATTTTGCAAATACAAAGGCCAAGACAACAGAGAACCTGTATTCTGTACTATTACTTTAGAAGGCTGTGTAAGATCTCAGTGTAACCATTGCCCAGTGGTACAGGCACAGGAAATTAAAGATGACTAGCATAGCTCACACGCACACACAAATGGCCTTCCTTTTCTGAAGACACCTGAAGTGCGTAACACTCTTGTACACCAGATCCCTGAATCGCTGATCTCCCGGAGCTCTGAATAATTAATATGTTTTGCATGCACATGCACAACAGAGAGAGAGAG
>NW_015267938.1:0-400 GCF_001447785.1 Gekko japonicus
CAGAGCAGCGTAAAGTGGTACCATCACGTCGCACGATTTGGACGCTATACTTCTGCTGATGCAGCCCAAACATCGCATTTGCCTTTTTTGCTGCTGCATCACACGGCCGACTCCTGTTCAGTGTACGGTCCCCTAAGACCCTACACTGACCTGACACCAATCACTTTCTAAAAGCACTTGGCGGGCACCAGATTGCCCAATTTGCAGGCTTAAAATTCTAATACCACCTGGCCAAATTCGAAGTTCCTCTCTTGGCTCTAATGCGGACGGCCCAGGCTAGCCCGATCTCAGCAGATTTCGGAAGATGAGCAGGGTCGGCCCTGGCTAGTGTTGGGAGTCCATTAAGGAATACCAAGGCCGTGACACAGACACAGGCCAGGGAAAACCAGCTCTGAATGTC
>NW_015267939.1:0-400 GCF_001447785.1 Gekko japonicus
CAGGACTTCACAGCTTAGAGGGAACATCGTTGCAGCAACCCTGGAATACGGTATGAGAGTGCAGGGCCTTGGACTGGGAGAAAGGGAGCAAAGGTATATAAAAGCATTATCACCACATCAGCACTGTTGTATATGCACAGACTTATCTTTTTGAAGGAAAGAAAGAGAATTCAGCAAAGAAAGAAAGAAAATTCAGCAATGTTGGTGACAGGGAATGGGGAACCAAGTTAAGTTCCCTACGCAGCAGAAGTAAGACGTTTATCCATTGCCTGGTGACTAAGTATTGTGTAGTTAGCAGTGAATAGGGGACATGTTAGCGTTATGGTGAGGGATAGTGCTGTCTAGTTGCAGCCCACTTAACGGTGACTCCCGTAGAGTGTTCAAGGCAAGAGATGTTCAG
>NW_015267940.1:0-400 GCF_001447785.1 Gekko japonicus
ACTCCTGCTCAGCTCACCTTGGCAAAGAATGACTTCACGCAGCAGAGGTGTCATCTCCAGGAGTGCTCATGCCCTTGCTTTGAAGTGGTGGTGGAGCCAGAAGCAATGGCCGCCTGAAACGGGCTGGGGCTGGAGTGTCCTGTCAGCTTTCCCCGTCTTGTCTTTCTTTCTCTTGTCTGCCCTCTGCTTCTTCCAGCTCCTGGGGCTCTTCCTTGGCCGGACAGTGCTGGCTATTCTGCCTGTGCTTGAGGCTTGCAGTGCTTCTTGGAGCGCCTGGTTGTGAGGAAAGACGAACATGCCAGGGAGGCCATAGACAGTGGAAGCCCAAGAGAGAATGCTGGTGGAAGAAGTGGATGCCAACCAGCTGAAGGTGGCACGACAGAAACTGCCCAACCCAGAG
>NW_015267941.1:0-400 GCF_001447785.1 Gekko japonicus
CACACCCAGCTGTTTGACAGTAGGTATGACGTCTGGGTGGTTCTTACTCCGGATTAATTAATGCCGAGAAAAAGAACTGACTTTTTTTGCTTATGGTGGAGACTGGGACCCCCGCCCTTTTCCTTCTGATAGGAGCTGAGGGGGCAGAGCCGATTCTACGTGGAGGACCCTCTCGGCGCCTTGCTTTTTATTCCACCCACCCACCCGCGCGCCGGGCCTGGGGGCAGCTGCCGGGTCGCGGGGCTTTTGAAGCAGGCCGCTTGGGCGGAGGGAGGCGCGTCCCTCCCCCGGCCGCTGTCACTGAGCAGAGGCCGGCCCACGCTCTCCCTCCTCCCTTCTCCGCTGCAGCCCAGAACTCCTCGCCCTGTAAACCGCTACTGGGCTGGGAAAGAAGGGGGGG
>NW_015267942.1:0-400 GCF_001447785.1 Gekko japonicus
TCACAACGCTGTGGAGCTTAGCAGGAACACTGCTTGCAACCCCCTCTTCCTTTACAATACAGAGATGTACTCTAGTTAAATTCACCTTCATTTTGTTCTCCACTACAAAATGTTTCTTTCAAACTTAAAGTTTCCATTTGAGTTGGTGTTTCAGTGATATTCCATGCAGGAACTATTACTGGGACTAACCTTTGGGATCATACCTTGGGGAAGTAGCTCCCATGCATTTACATATATTTTTATTTAGTTATTCACAAAATGTATATCCCACTTTGTGCCCAATAATTAAAAACAGAGTATTTTTAAAAAAACCCACCAAGATTAGCAAGCCAATTAAAACCAAAATACAATTAAACCTGGGGCAAGAAGGAGGGATCATTTACGGGCCAAATGAAACAAA
>NW_015267943.1:0-400 GCF_001447785.1 Gekko japonicus
ACTATTTGTGACAGTAGGTAAGAACGTACTCGTTAAAGTTGATCCTGGAGTGGTTGTATGCAATGTTCAAGACTTGGCCTGGCCCTCCTACCATGAGCGTCCCCTGGATCAAGATGGCAATGAAGCCCGAGAGCATGACAAACACTTGGAAAACATCTGTCCAGATAACAGCTTTCATTCCACCCTGAGAGCAGAAAGGAGACTTAGAAAACTTGGATAGAGACATTGGTTTAGAAGAGACCACAAAATGGCCAATGTCTGATAGTTCACCATCCTGAGAATTGCTGAGTACAAATGTTTATGACTGGGGTGTTCAAGGAAGAGCTCCTTAACAGCCAAAATGGAATCTCCATGCTTTGAGTCAATATAATTCTGAATACCAGTGCCCATGGGGCAACAA
>NW_015267944.1:0-400 GCF_001447785.1 Gekko japonicus
CACACATGCACATATGAAAAATACAAACCAACCAACCAAGAAGAGTCATAGAAGGCGCTTCGCGGCCTTTGTGGGAAACACAGCGGCTGCCACGTTCTCTCAGCGTCCTGTTTTTCCGTTCCAGTCGACCTGCCCTTCCAAGATTATGTGGATCAATTGCTGGAACCGCAGGACCTGGCCTCTCTGGGGAGTGGTGAGTGAGGCCCTTCCTTCCTCTTGAGTGATGCCGTTTCGTTAACCTCGGCCCGTTGAGCAGCAGGATTCTGTCGACTGGTGTCAGCCGTGTCAATTAAATAGAGGCACTGTGTTCAGAGACAGACCTTTGGCGTGACTCGGCGGAGTCCGTCTCCCAAGGAAGATTCTGCTTGCGGAAAACTGAGGAATTTCAGACAGACGATAT
>NW_015267945.1:0-400 GCF_001447785.1 Gekko japonicus
TGTGTTTGTCTCTGTTCTGTCTGCCGAGGAAAAGCTATGCCGTGCAAAGGGTTCAGGGTGCACGCTCAGTTCGCACGCGGTGCCGATAGGACCTCTTTGGGCCCCAACATCACTCAGATAAATTGAGAGCCGGAGCCGGATGAGACGGCCGGTCCTCAGCCGATCTGTTCAGAAATCCGATTTAGGTATACTCAGCGGGGCCTACCCCCAGAACAGTGTTCTCAGGATAGGCGCTGTTAACTGGTTCTTGGGATGGTGTCTTGGAGGGCAAGACAGAGCGGTCTTCCAAAGAAGCCTCGGGGTTGAATCCTGAGTATGTTTTTCTGTCAGTGGTATGGAGCTTTACTGCATCCCCCACCACCACTGTGGCACCCCCGATCTGCCCAAAATCCTGCTCCTG
>NW_015267946.1:0-400 GCF_001447785.1 Gekko japonicus
TGGATTCAGGACCAGCCCAGGAGTTGGTGTTATGTCATGTATTTTGTTGCTGTGGGAGGTTGTCTAAATTATATTTTGTGTGTGTGTTTTTCTTTGTAAGCCACTTTGTGTCTCCAGTGGGAAGAACAAACAGGACAGAAATGCTGACATAAATAACATTTTACAGAGAGGATTCGCCGGTATTACATTAGAGACCAAACACTGGTCTCTAAACTTTAGAACTATTTAATGTTTTTTTAAACATCAGATGAATGGGGGCAGGGGGTTGGTTCCCTTTTTATCAACTCCAAAATCAACTAGATATTGGTGGAAAGTGCCAACAAGTTGCAGCCAAGTTACGGCGACCTCATAGAGTTTCCAAGGCAAGAGGGGTTTCAGAGGTGGTACGCCATTGCCTGCC
>NW_015267947.1:0-400 GCF_001447785.1 Gekko japonicus
AAGGGAACCTTTACCTTTACTTTAACAGGTGAATATTCCACACAAAAATGTATAGTTCAAGATCAGCAGTTTTCCATAATGACTAAATGAATACCTTCAGAGAACTCTTCTCAGAGAAACCATCAAGGACACCTTGCACATGTGCCATGGAATCACACCATGCTGCAGAGAATTCTGGGATACCCTCAGTTTTTGCAGAGCACATTTAGGAGTTAGTGGTGTTTCATGTAAACTGAGAAGGTGCCCTAGAACTTGTTGAGGACTGGCAATGAATGAGTGAATTGTCTTTCAGGAAGATTGCACACAATTAATGGTCTTCTTGTTGAGGATGACCTTCAGAAGTATAGCCTGAAAACCATGGCCCTGTAGCAATTGAGAGGGCAGTGGCGACTCAGCTACA